>NW_020173727.1:1537161-1543511 GCF_003031525.2 Neophocaena asiaeorientalis asiaeorientalis | reverse complement strand
GATGCTTTGTATTTTTGCAGTGTCCATTGTAACTTCTCCTTTTTCATTTCTAATTTTATTGATTTGAGTCCTCTCCCTCTTTTTCTTGAAGAGTCTGGCTAAAGGCTCATCAATTTTGTTTATCTTCTCAAAGAACCAGCTTTTAGTTTTATTGATCTTTGCTATTGTTTTCTTTGTTTCTATTTCATTTATTTCTGCTTTGATCTTAATGATTTCTTTCCTTCTACTAACTTTTGTTATTTGTCATTTTTCCCTTGTTGCTTTTAATAATTTTTCTCTTTTTAATTTTTGTCAATTTGATTACTATGTGTCTTGGCATGCTTCCCCTTGGTTTTATCCTGTATGGGACTCTGTGCACTTCCTGGTCTTGGGTGACTATTTCCTTTCCCATGTTAGGGAAGTTTACGACTATAATCTCTTCAAATATTTTCTTGGGTCCTTTCTCTCTCTCTTCTTTCTGGGACCCCGAAAATGCAAATGTTGTTATATTTAATGTTGTCCCAGAAGTCTCTTAGGCTGTCTTCATTTCTTTTCATTCTTTTTTCTTTATTCTGTCTGCAGCAGTGAATTCCACCATTCTGTCTTCCAGGTCATTTATCCGTTCTTCTGCCTCAGTTATTCTGCTATTGATTCCTTCCAGTGTATTTCTCATTTCAGTTATTGTATTGCTCATCTCTGTTTGTTTGTTCTTTAATTCTTCTAGGTGTTTGTTAAACATTTCTCGCAATTTCTTGATCTTTGCCTCATTCTTTTTCCGAGGTCCTGGATCACCTTCACTATCATTGTTCTGAATTCTTTTTCTGGAAGGTTGCCTATCTCCACTTCATTTAGTTGTTTTTCTAGGGTTTTAGCTTGTTCCTTCATCTGGTACACAGTCCTCTTCCTTTTTATTTTGTCTATCTTTCTGTGAATGTGGTTTTCGTTCCACTGGCTGCAGGATTGTAGTTCTTCTTGCTTGTGCTGTGTGCACTCTGGTCTCATCTCTGTACATTTCTTGACCAAATCCAGAATCAGCCGTTTCTCAAAGAGCTTTGATTCCTGTCAAAGATCATCTGAAAATCCAAATGATAACTATAATGTGAGGTTAAGAGCTCAGGCTCTGGATTTGAATGCCAGGTCTACCATTTACTTGCTGTGTGATCTTGGGCAAGTGACTTCACCTCTCTGAGCCTGGTTTCTCATGTAGGACTTAACAAAACTGTAGCTGGTGTGATGAGCAGCGGTCAGAAGCACAGGCTTTGAGGACAGACAGATCTGGGGCCCCGCACTCTGGTTTCTTTCCAGATCTCTCAGAAATTCCTCAGGTCAAAGAGCAATCAGGGCAGCACTGCCTGCTGGAGAGGAAACCCATGTGTGCGGATGCCCTGCGAGATGGCACCATGGCACGCTATTGCACATGTGCACCACCCAGGGTCCACCCGTGCCTGTGACGAGTTTCTGATGACACTAGCAAAGCAAAATAAAGATGACATTAGGTTTGTCCAGGAATCTGAGATTATAACTTGACAGATTCCATTTTTGCATAGTGATACCTACTCTTGACTTTGAGTCTGGAATGATGTAAGGAGCCTTACTTTGACCATCTTCTCACCTACTTTAAGAACTACACCAAACCATATCGATCATGTAGATTGCAAATAGTCTTAAGCAAAGCAATCATTCTCATTTAACCTGATAAATTAATTAAAAAAGCAATGATCATAAAAACAATTTTGAACTGATTTGTCTAGTCAGAGTGGGCAAGCACTGACTCATTTCCTCACCAACTGACTTATTCATTTAGTATGTTCTAGGAACTGTTTCAACTATTGAACAGAGATGAACAAGACCCCGTCTCTAACCCACTGTCCCCCACAACCATAAACACACACAGGCATACACATATAGGATCCTATAGTCAAAGGGGGTGACACTCATATAAAGGAAGAATCACAATACCAATCTGATAAATAGCAGAGACCTGCCAAAATGATCCAAGATCACAGGAGAAAATCCGGATTGTCAACCCATTCAATTAAAGAAGTCTTTGCAGAAAAGGTGAGCTTTCTGTTTGTCCTTAAAGCAGCCAATCTGGTTTGCATGTCTAAACACCCACCCAATTAGCTAACCAAGCAGACAAGAACATTACATACAGAGAGAAACTCACTTATTAGTGTCATGAGAATATGATGATAAAAAGAGAGAAAGGAAATGAAAGGAAGGAAAATCAGGAAAAAATGTACTGCTATTTTAAAAGTACCTTTTAAAGTGCACTAATGGCTGCCACTTCCTTGGAGGTTCATCAGAAAGGAAAGAAGAATTTACTGATGGATAGAGGAATGGATAGACCTGAGATAAAGCAAACAGAGTTAACTGTAATTGTCCAAACTAAGTGAGTATATGGGTGTTTCCTGTACAATTCTTTCAACTTTTCTGTATGTTAAATTTTCTCATAATATAATGTTGGGGAAATGTTACCTTACATAAAGTTTTCCTGAATGATATGTGCAGTTTTAGATTTTATTTATCTTTCATTAATTGTCCATTGCCATTTTAAGTAGCCAATGAAAAAATATTTTCAAAGGGCTTTATTCTAGTTTTTTCTCCTATAATCCCCTAGAGATTATTTAGGAGCACAGGGGCTAATTGATCTCTAGGGATCCATGAATCCTAGGATAAAATTCCTGCTTGAGGGATTTCATTTAGAAACTAAAAGATAATTTAAATTAGCATCTACATACTGGTGACGGATTACATTTGATTAGCCTGTAGAACCTTAACCGTGGATCAAAAATAGGTGAAGACTTCCATTTTAATATGGCAGGCTAAGTACACACATGTACCTCCTCTCTCTGCCAAAGTCTATTTGAAATGACACAAAATATGTAATTGAAAAATAAATTTATAACAACCTGGGGAACAGGAAATGATATCACCAGTAGAACATACGTTTGGGAGAATTTCAAGAAGTTAGAAAACTAATAAGATCAGATTGATAGAGAAACCAGAGTAGAATAAACTATACACAAAACAGGAAGGGGAAAAGGCTGCTGAGAAGAGAGTTGTTCACCCCAAGAGTTTTAGAATCTTCAAATGCAGAGAATACAATCAAATCCTGGCCATGGGGCAATGCTCAGGACAATTAAGGGACTGCTTGATGAGCAGCTTGGTCTGTAGTCCCCATCCACTCCTGCATACGTACAGGGAGGCTAGGTGTTTGTCTCCAGGACAAAGCCTTGAGAATACTTTCCATGGTGGAAAGTCCACCTTTAGGGGCTGTGGGAAGAGGGTGTCCTAACACTTTTTGAGTTTGGAAAGAGAGAAAAGTAGAACAGAGCTCTGGAAAATTCTCGTCCTACATAATGATCATGCAGGGAAGGTAAGTAGGATTAAAAAGAGTTTTTCTAGGAATGAAAACACTGAAGTATTCTAGTATCAAGGTAAAAATCTTCCTTATTTTGATAAGTGTGTGGAACCCCAATTTGCCTCCCTCATCCACTCTAAAAAGAAACATGCCTGTCAGCAGGCCCATCTACTCCTTATTCCTTCCAATCGGGGAGAAACCTATTATGAAAACAGATATGCACAAAAAAGGAAATCCATGCCAACCTCAAACACTCATCATCCAAGTCTTTCATTTATAAATTTAAATGAGCAATGAAAGATCACCAAACATCTGAGAAAAACCAAGGGTAGCAAAGAAAGAGTCAAGATGAACAGGCAGAAAGAACAATTCTGAAGAAAACGAAAGATATAATATTTGAAAGTGAACTTTAAAAATTCTAATTAGCAACCTCCAAAATTTTCAGGAGGATGTTTTGCTCCTGAAGAACAAGGTACTGTAAGGTGCTATTTTTAAAGAAGAAATCAAAGAATAAGGAAACAACTGCTCAAAAGAAATGCATGAAATTTAAGTAATTAAAATGGACCACCCAAAGGCCAAATTAGAGATATGGAATACAAAGCAAAGAAATTTTCCATAAAATAGAACAATAAACAAAGAAATAAAAATATGACAAAGAAAGACTTAGAGGATATATTTAGAAGATCCGTTTAATATAAAATGAAGAAAGAGATAACAGACTGGAGAAGGGGAAACAATAAAGGAAACAATACAGGATAATTGAGATGAATAAAGACTTGGGACTTCACTATTGACTGCTGAGCAAAAATATTGAAAAAATATGTTTATTTAGACATATCCCCCCAAATTTCTTAACTCATCCTGAAAATAAAGGAATGAATTATTTACGAAGGAACTACCTTTTGACCACTGTCCAACTTTATTTTTTCAACACAGGATGCTAGAAGAATATGACATTGTCACTTAATGTGTATGGTAAAATAAATGTATCTTCAATTTTCAAAAATAAATGCAAGGAAGTTCTTCATCAAAACAAAATGAACAAAGAGGAAGACTTGAGATAAAAGGGTTGGTGATAAGCAAAGATAACTAAAAACAACGGCTAAAGGATTGTAATATGGTTGTGAACTTGAGGCAATTGTTAGGAAATACTGAGGCAAAATATGAAATCAAAAGTAAACAGTCTTAAACTAAAATTAAATATGATTTTAACTAAACAAAAATTTGTGGTGGTAGACAGGAAAAGCAAAATAAACTTAAAAATATTATTCCATATGTACAGTATAGTCCATATGTACAGTATAGTCATATTTATTCAGAAAATCACACTTATTTATGCATCAATAAATCTGAAAGTGTAATATTCATTAAGAACATTTCCAGGGGTTGTAATGGACTTTCACTTTTACTGTTTAGACTTCCATTCTGCTGTAACTTTATAACAATTTGTGTTGCTTTTATAATTTAAGAAATTAATACATTTCCACAGATGTTCATAAAAATTTAAGAACAGTCATTAGAATAATAAAATAATGCTCACCAAAGAAGATATACAGCTGACAAAAAAAGCATATGAAAAGATAATCCATATCATATGTCACTAGGGAAATGCAAATTAAAACAATAATGAGATACCAATACACACCTATTAGATGGCCAAAATACAAAACACTGACAACACCAAATGTTGGCAAAGATGTGGAGTATCAGAAACTCTCCTTCATTGCTGATAGGAATGCAAAATGGCACAGCCACTTTGGAAGACAGTCTGGCAGTTTCTTACAAAACTAGGCATATTCCTATATGATCCAGCAGTTGTGCTTATTGGTATCTAAGCAGATGATGAAAACTGTTCACACAAAAACTCACATAAGAATATACAGCAGCTTTATTCATAATCACCTAGATGTGGAGAAAACCAAGATGTCCTTCAGTAGGTGAATGGATGAATAAACTGTGGTACATCTAGACAATGGATTATTATTCAGTGCTAAGAAGAAATGAACTATCAAGTCATGAAAAGACATGGAGGAAGCTTAAATGCATATTACTAAGTAAAAGAAGCCAATCTGAAAAGGCTACATACTGAATGATCTCAACTATATAACATTCTGGAAAAGGCAAAACTATGGAAATGGTACAAAGATCAGTGGTTGGCAGGGGTTAGAAGCAAGAAGAAAACAAAATTGAAATTATAGCTCTCCCCTCCGCCGTCACTGAACTGCCCTGGAGCCCGAGGGGAGGGCGGGCTCACTGAGGCTGCCAGCTCCGGAGGGGCCGCAGCAGCCAAAGCAGCGACAGTCCTGGGGACTGCGGGCCGGATCACTCATCCTGGGGTAAGCCAGCTGCCTTGTCATGACGACACTCAAGCAACCCTAAGGAGAGACCCATGTGGCAAGGAACTGAGGCCTCCTAGCTACAGCCACATGACCAGGTGTCAGGGCTGTGCCTCTGAGGTGGGAGAGCCAAGTTCAGGACACTGGTCCACAAGAGACCTCCCAGCTCCACGTAATATCAAATGGCGAAAATCTCCCACAGATCTCCATCTCAACGCCAAGACCCAGCTCCACTCAACGACCAGCAAGCTACAGTGCTGGACACCCTATGCCAAACAACTAGCAGGACAGAAGCACAACCCCATCCGTTAGCAGAGAGGCTGCCTAAAGGCATAAAAAGGTAACAAATAACACACAAGGGAATCCTCATAAGGTTAACAGCTGATCTTTCAGCAGAAACTCTCGCAAGCCAGAAGGGAGTGGCAGGACATGTTAACCCAAAACAATTAAGAAAATGGTAATAGGAACAAACATATCAATAATTACCTTAAATGTAAATCAATTAAAAGCTCCAACCAAAAGACATAGACTGGCTCAACAGATACAAAAACAAGACCTGTATATATGCTGCCTATAAGAGACCCACTTCAGTCCTAGGGACACATACAGACTGAAAGTGAGGGGATGGAAAAAGATATTCCATGCAAATGGAAATCAAAAGAAACCTAGAG
>NW_020173727.1:1499814-1537140 GCF_003031525.2 Neophocaena asiaeorientalis asiaeorientalis | reverse complement strand
GAAATAAAAAAATACCTAGAAACAAATGACAATGAAAACACGACGACCCAAAACCTATAGGATGCAGCAAAAGCAGTTCTAAGAGGGAAGTTTATAAGCAATACAATCCTAACTCAAGAAGCAAGAAACATCTCAAATAAACAACCTAACCTTACACCTAAAGCAATTAGAGAAAGATGAACAAAAAAACCCCAAAGAGAGCAGAGGAAAGAAATCATAAAGATCAGATGAGGCCACCATCACCCTGATACCAAAACCAGACAAGGATGTTACAAAGAAAGAAAACTACAGGCCAATATCACTGATGCACAGAGATGGAGAAATCCTCAACAAAATAAGAGCAAACAGAATTCAACAGCACATTAATAGGATCATACACCATGATCAAGTGGGGTTTATCCCAGGAATGCAAGGATTCTTCAATATATGAAAATCAATCAACGGGATACATCAGATTAACAAACTGAAGGAGAAAAACCATATGATCATCTCAATAGATGCCGAGAAAGCTTTCGACAAATTCAACACCCATTTATGATAAAAACCCTGCAGAAAGTAGGCATAGAGGGAACTTTCCTCAACATAATAAAGGCCATATATGACAAACCCACAGACAACATCATCCTCAATGGTGAAAAACTGAACCCATTTCCACTAAGATCAGGAACAAGACAAAGTGGCCCACTCTCACCACTATTATTCAACATAGTTTTGGAAGTTTTACCCCCAGTAATTAGAGAAGAAAAAGAAATAAAAGGAATCCAAATTGGAAAAGAAGAAGTAAAGCTGTCACTGTTTGCAGATGACATGATACTATACATAGAGAATCCTAAAGATGCTACCAGAAAACTACTAGAGCTAATCAATGAATTGGTAAAGTAGCAGGATACAAAATAATGTACAGAAATATCTATTAAGAGGGAAGAGATATGCGGACATATGTATATGTATAACTGATTCACTTTGTTATAAAGCAGAAACTAACACACCATTGTAAAGCAATTATACTCCAATAAAGATGTTTTTAAAAATTGAAATGATAAACTACTTAGCAATAAATGATAATGAAAACTCTACGTTTTGATATATATGAAATGTGACCAAAGAGTACTCAAAAAAATTAACAGCCTGAAAATAAAGCAAGTGTTCAATGAATGAAGCTAAACAAAAAATAAGGAAGAGATTAATTAATAATAAGAACATAAATTAATAACATAGAAAACAAAATACCAAAAAGAGTAATTATAAAATCAAATGCTGTTATTCTAAAGGTCAATTTAGGAATTAAGGTTCTCAGAGAAAGACAAATAGTATGATATATAGACAAATACAAATGATTTAACTTAATGTGAAGTCTAAAAAATCCTGAACTTATAAATACAAGAACAGACTGGTGGTTGCCAGAGGTGGGGGTGGGAGGTATGCAAATGGGTCAAGGTGATCAAAAGGTACAAACTTCCAGTTATAAGACAAATAAGCCCTGGGGATGTAATGTACAGCATGGTGACTATAGTTAACAATAATGTATTGTATATTTGAAAGTTGCTAAGACAATAAATTTTAAAAGTTCTCAACACAAGAAAAAATTGTAACTATGTATGATGACAGATGTTAACTATTGTGGTAATCATTTCACAATATAGACACATATCAAATCATTATGTTATACACCTAAAACTAATATGATGCTGTATGTCATCTATATCTCACTTTTAAAGAAAAGAATAAATGGAAAAAACGTTGAAGTTCTGATGTGTCTGATTAGTTTGGAGAAAGAGTGTGAAAGAGAGAGAGGGAGAACATGTAAAAAATTAGGAATGAAAAAAGAAATATCACTACAGATAGGAAGGAGGTTAAATTTATCAGTAAATACTATGTACAGATACAATGTGAAATGTTGTATTTATAAAAATATAAATTACTAAAATTGTTGCAGGGGTTGCAGAGGCACTAGATAATGCACAAATACAAGAACAACTGAAAACTGTATCAATTTGGGAGAGAGGGAGAGACCAGTGTTTTTTTAAATAGAAGTTCCAATTGTCTACCTAGAATATAAAAGAAACCACTTAAAAAGTTATTAGAATTGAAACAAAATTTCAAGTACGTGGCTGGATATAACAAAGAAGTGGAAAAATAAATAGCTTTCCCACATACCAGCTCAAAAATATAATATTAAAATTTTTATCTCAATAACAAAACCAGACAAAAACATTATGAGCAATATCTCCCATGACCATAGATGCAAGAATTGTCCACAAAATATTAACAAATCAAATCTAGTAATATATAAACAGAATGATACAGTATGACCAAGTGGAATTCTTCCCAGGAATGCAAGGCTGGTTCAACATTTAGAAACCAATCATTATAATAACAGGCTAAATAAGAGAAAACATATTATCGTATCAATAAGGTAAAAAAAAAGCACTGGACACAATTCAACATCCATTTATAATAAAAACTCTCAGCCAACTACAAATAGAGAATTTCCTCAACTTGATAAAGAGAGTCTATAAAACTCCTATAACTCACAGTAGACTTAATGATGAAAAACTGAACGCTTTCTCCCCAAAATTTGAAACAAAGCATGATGCTGGCCATCACCACTTTTATTTAACATAATACTGGAAGTCTTAGCCAGTATAATAGGCAAGAAAAGGAAATTAAAAGGCATACAGGTTGGAAAGGGAAAAAATAAAACATTCCCTATTCACAGATAACATGATTGCCTACATAGAAAATCCCAAGGATTCTCTGAAAAAAAAAATACAACTAACTGAGTTCAGCAAGGTTGCAGAATACAAATAAAAAAATAAAAATCAACCATATTTCTATAGCAGTGAACATGTGAGAAATGACATTAAAAACACAATACCATATATAACATATACAATCACTCCCCAAAATGAAATACTTATATAAAAATCTAACAAAACATGAACAGGCTCTGTATGCTGAAAATTACAAAAAGCTGATGAAAGAAATCAAAGATCTAAATAAACAGATGTACAATTTTCGTGGATCAGGAGACTCAATATAGTAAATATGTCATTTCTCCCCAAATTGATTCATAGGTTTAATGCAATTCTTGCCAAAATCCCAGAAAGGTTTTTATAGGTATAGATAAGCTTATTCTAAAATTTATATGACAAGACAAAGGAATTAAAACAGCTAAAATAATTTTGAAAAAGAATTAAAAAGTAGAAGAAATTCTACTTTATAGACTTACTACGTAGCTACAGTAATAATATCTCCCTATTAAGGCTATTTTGAGGATTATAAAAATAAAATATGTTAAGAGTTTAGACAAGTATCTTGCACACAGTAAATGCTTAACACACATGAGCTATTAAATAAACATTTTACAGCTCAGGAAGTGGCGTTTAAGAAGCGTGAAGTAAAATGCCCACATTCATATAGATAATAAGTTTAGGAATCAGAATTTGAGCAAAGTCCTGCTGGTTCCAAGTCCCAGGCAACTTACCACCATAATATAAACATTACCGAAAATAAATTACCTTTCCAAAGGCCACTCCAATTTTCCCATTCACGGAGTTTTATTTGCCTGTGGATGATAAACTCTGAGACCTCTTCAAAATATCCCACTTCACAAATGTCAGAATCATTTGTGGCCCCAATTGGTCTGCCTATTCAAGTTGGTTTATTTTTATTAGTATTTTTCCTTGCCAGGAGGTCAATCCAATGGTTATCCTTGACTCCTTCAGTAATGGGACTCTGATAGATATTTAAGGATCCAAAAGTCCCACTCTGTAAAACATAAGATGCCTTGTCCCCTTCCTATAAATGATTCATCACAAGTATTATCCCAACAAGCCTATGATCGATAGGAACATCTTCATTTGTGTGTAAATGACACCCGTCTTCTCGGGCCAGTGCTTTCTCTCACTCCTACACCTGCAGAGACTAAAAGAGATTAAGTGGGTCTTCTCAATACATCCCATGAAATATTGATTAAAGGTCTAGTTGAAATAAGTGTATTAATGTAGACTTAAAGCACTCAAGTGAGTAAGAACACCCCAAGGGGAAACGTTTCTACAGAGCAAGTGAGACAAAAAATGGATACTTTGGAAATAGTGGGAATGTTCCTGGGTACACAGATCCTTTTTGCAATGTCACACGGCAAAGTAGGACTTTTATCAAATGATTCCAGTGATAAAAGCCTAGCCCTTGGAGGAAGGGAAAAGGTGGGAGAGAGGAGGGGAAGTTAAAAATGAAATATACAGGAGGCAAGCAATGACTTTATAAATTAGTATTTCTCATCAAATTCACTTAAAATCATGAAGCTTTTTACTCTCCTTTTTTATTTGATCTCCTTCCCATTTCCATCCAGTACAAGTAGAAATGAGCCACAGTTTTATGGGGAAAATGAATACAAAGGGAAAAGATTCTCATCAGTCCTAGAAGACCTGCAATGCCTGCAATTCATTGTCTGTGTTTAGTTTCTTTGGGGAAAATCATCTCAGACTTAGCTTTTTCCTGTGGCTTCTGGGGTATACTTAGTCTCTTTTGTAGAATCCAAGGAGACCATTCATTCATTTTTTTTTTAACTTAGAAATTACAGATTTCTAAGAACTGAAAGAGATCTAATAGAACTTCCAATCCTTTAAATTTTCCAGATGAGAAAACTAACTGGGTCTACAAGGTTAAAAGACTTGTCCAGAAACTCACATTATGGTAGTAGCAAAGCCCAGTCTAGATCCTTGACTTCTGAACATCTACTAGTGACTGTCAATGGAGGACAATATCGTCCCCCAAGGAGTATTCAGAAGTATGTAGGGATATATGATTGTTACCCAATGACTAGGGGGTGCTACTGTACTGAGGGGTTGCTACTGTACCGAGGACTAGGGAATTGTTCAGGGCACTCCTCCCAAGAAGAGCTGTCCTTCCAAAGATGCCAACAGGGTTCGCATGGAGAGATACTGACATTAGTAACCCTCCCTCCACCACACCATTCTAATTTCTTATAACCACTTTCCCTGGGTACATCCCTGGGTACTACTGTTTATCAATATCTTTATCACCCTCCCGCTTCTCTGCAATTCTCTCCTAATATCTCAGTGTCCAAGATCAATCTCCCTTTGTCCTCCATCCCAAGAATGAATTCCCCTCCTCTAAGTGGCAGAAGAGGACCAACTCCAAAATAGTTCCTGTGGCTCAAATAGCCTCAAATTCATACCAGGTAGGAAGGCCTTGAGAGTATTCCCAAACTTTATTGAACAAATGGTAGTTTTTGTCCTACCTCCTTTGCCTTGCCTTAGAGCATAAAAGGACATTCCAGGTTTATTTTTTACTTTGACCAGAAGATGTGACATCAGCATATATTATACTAGAACTGAGTCCCCAACATCTACTCGCCTCCCATTAACTCAAAATTTAGAATGAGTCATTTTATATACCCAAAACAAAATTTCATGAGTCCCTTCAAGGCATTAGTTAGAAAGAGCCACCTGTGTCTGTCCATTCTGTTCCCAGTAGCCCTTCCTTCTTTGCTACGTGTCTGTCTTCATCTGGGCATAGGCCTCAAGGATTATATGATGGTTTGGGTTGAGGGGTACACATCCCACTTTAGAATTCAAATGGTTGGGGGGGATATGTTGAGTTTCTTTCATGTTCCAAGCAATGTTAGCCAATTGTTGGATAGCTTTCAGTGTTATTGTAAGTGAGATAGTCTTGCTTTAAAGCAGCTTATGTCTTAAAAGACATTTAGCTCTTCCCTGGCACAAAGAACCAAGCCCCAAAGGCTCAGGGTCCTTGGTAACACATTCTTCTGTTGAAACCTGAACATCATGAAGAGGGCTGGATTCTACCAGATACAAACCAGGCAGCTGCTACATTGCATGATTATTGCCCCCCAACTCCTCTCAGAAGGAGCAACAACACTAAGAACTGCTAGAAGAATTTCATGAAAAATAAGGATTCACATTAAAAACTAGGAACAAAATGAAGACACCACTTTGGACTTGAAGTTATATATAATAATTCAGCATGTCTTACCTCTTAACAGCAATAAGTTCCCAAAGAAAAGGAGGGCGGAGTCAAGATGGTATACTAGGAGGATGCAGAATTCACATCTCCAAACAACTAGGGCACCTACCAGGCACTAGTGGGGGACTATAGACACCTAAGGGGATGGGAGGAACCCCCAGCAACCGGTTGTTTCAATCAGTTTTATTTTTCCTAATATATTTTTTATATTTCTAATTTTACTTTGCTTTTTATTCTTTGATATTGTACTGCTCTTTTTTTTCTTTCTTTCTTACTTTTTATTTTTTTCACTATGCCATGAAGCTTGTGGGATCTTGGTTCCCAGGCTGGAGGTCAGGCCCGAGCGACTGTGGTGGGAGCTCTGAGTCCAAACCGCTGGACTAACAGAGAACCTCAGACCCCAGGGAATATTAATTGGAGTGAGGTCTCCCAGAGGTCCTCATCTCAGCACCAAGACCCAGCTCTATCCAACTGCCTGCAAACTCCAGTGCTGGACGTTTCAGGCCAAACAACCAGTAAGACAGGAATACCCATCCAAAAAAAAATGAAACAACAAAAAAACATGTTACTGATGAAGGTAAAAACCTACAAGACTTACCTGAAAAAGTTCCCAAAGAAAAGACATGTAAATAGATGTGAAGGAACCTTTCTCTCGTATCACCGACTTTCTCTAACTCTTCCACACTCCCCAGTAAAACAGCTACTATACAGATTATTTATTCCCTTTTCATGTCCCCATCATTTTATAGAGGGCTTAATATATGCCAGGATACAAGGGAGATCAAATGTGAATAAAGAGGCAGGATTATTCATGGTGCTCATGCCCCATGCACAAGACACAGATTCAGAGGTACAACTGGATATAAATAGTATAGTCAGGACTACACAGGGAGCTCTATTAGCTCTAACTATCATTTCTATCAGGCTATAGAATGAAGCGCTGGAATCATGCCATCATGATTTGCACTCTGGGATAGAGGGGAAAAAAATGTTGTCATCCTTCAGAAGGAAATTCTCCTTAGATAAGCACCAAAGGTGGAAATACTCCTCTCTTATACAGCTCCAAATCTGCACAGAAGGCTGAGAATCTGCACATGGCCACTTTGCTTCCAGTCACTGGGGATCAGAGAAGGAACGGAACATCCCTCAGGGCATCCTGGATGTCAGGACAATCTGGCCCTGGCATTTGTCCTGTGTAAGGAGCCAGGGTGGATGGGCCTGAGCTGGCTGGCCAGGCATGTCACCCCTGCCTCCCATCTCATGCACTCTGTCAGATAACATGACTCTCAAAAAAAAAAAAAGGAATGCCTCAGAGGACTCTGTCTTATGACTTGTTTGGGTACCATCCAGAGACACAGGAACAATTTTCTCAGCCATTAGCTACAAACAAGTCTTACTGCCTACAGCTCCTACGCCAAGCTACTGAACTGGGTCTACTTTTTTTTTTTCTTTACAAATTTAGGCCTACTACTCTATTATAATACTTCTCACCTCATAAAGGGATGAAATAAATATTAATTATAGAGGAAGATAGGCTGAGTTAAGAAAGAAAAAACTAAATATGGCTTATAAAATGCATACCTAAAACATGAGGAACAAGAAAAGTAGAACATAAAATAATTACATATATAATATTCATATATAGTCAATGAAAATGACAATCAAATGAAAGATGGTGTGGCTATGTTAATATTAAACTAGTAGAGTTTAGGTTTACAAAAGTTACTGGAGATTAAAAATACACTATATAACAATAAAAGGTTTGTTCACCAATGTATATACACCTAAAAATATGGCCTCAAAATATATAAAGAGAAATTTTGACAGAGCTATAAGGAGAAAGAGACAAACCTATAATCATCTCTCTCAGAAACTGGTAGTTACAAGTAATCATGTTGTTGGAATCCACTGTATCCTTATTGACAAAGAAAGGTCAGGAAGAACACAGAAGACATTAACAACCCGATTATATACTTTAACCAACTGACATATGTAGAACACAACCATACACATGTCCTTCAAGCACAAACAGAACGTTAAAAACAAAAAGGAATATATACTAGATCATAAAGAAAATCTCATCAAAATTTCAAGTGATTGAAATTCTGTGGAGAATGACCTCTGACCACAATGAAATAAACAAAAAAATTAGAAAGTATCCATATGTTTGGAAATTAAGAAATACACTCCTCAATAATCTGTGGGTCAAAGAAGAAATCACAGTGGAAATTAGAAATCATCTGAATATAATGCTAACAAAAAAATCTACATTTAAAAACTTGTGGGCTATAGCCAAAAGAGTTTTGTGTGTTTTTTTTTGTTTCTTTTTTTTTTTGCGGTACGCGGGCCTCTCATTGTTGTGGTCTCTCCCGTTGCGGAGCACAGGCTCTGGACGCACAGGCTCAGCGGCCATGGCTCATGGGCCTAGCCGCTCCGCTGCATGTGGGATCTTCCCAGACCGGGGCACGAACCCGTGTCCCCCACATCGGGAGGCAGACTCTCAACCACTGCGCCACCAGGGAATTTACGAAGGAAAATTATAGCCCCGAAATGAAAATATTAGAAAATTAGAGAGACCTCTCTTGTTTTTCTTGGTCAGTTTTGTCCGTTTATTTCTTGATCAATTTTAATAGTCTTTTCAAAGAACGAACTTTTGCTTTTGTTGATCCTCTCTATTGTATCTGTGTTTTCTATTTTATTAATTTCTGTTTTCATATTTATTTCTTTTCTTCTCCTTTATTTGAGTTTATTTTGATGTTCTTTTTCTAACTTCTTCAAATAGATGTTGGCTTAGCTCAAACTGCTTCATAATCCCCTTGAAAATTATGATGTAATCTCCAGAGGAAGCCAATTACAACTCATCTATCCGGGAATTGAAAAACATGTCAGTTGGTCAACTCAAGTTAAAAGTGTTCATCAAGTTCATTTGTATCATTTTTTATTAAATTCCACATATAAGTGATATCATATGATATTCATTTTTCTCTGTCAAGATTTTTTTCTTTCCAAAAAGTTCTATTTTTCTAAGAAAGTAGTATAAAATAAGTGATATGAAAAGACTAAAACTAAATTATCCTTTATCATAGTCCAAAAAATTTACATCAGAAAAAAATAACAAGGACAGAAAAAAAAATTCCACAGGAAACATGACTAAAAAAGCTCAATATTCCCAAATAAGAAACAGAGTTTACCCTTTCCAGCACAATGGGGTATAACAGTGAGGCTACCACAGTGGCTAGAAGAAGCAAACATTCTCTCCATGAACATGAAAGTAAGATGATTTTCAGGCTCATTTGTGAATTTATGGAGATAAACCATTCACAGCTTAATATGAGCTCCATGTTCAACCAACAAGCTAGAGAGTCAAGTGGAATATTCCCCACCTATGGCCTTCTTAATCATTTTCTAAGCAAATGATAAGAATAAAAGGAATCACTAAAAGCAGATGAGACCATCTTCCCCAAGCAGATTGAGTCATTTCCCTTGACTCCTGGGAAGTTTCCAGAGGTGCCTAAACATTGCTAAGTTCCTCCATGTCTTAAAAACAGTGAAAAAAAGCACAGTTCATTTCACATTGGACAAGTGCCCAACTACCCATCAGCTATATCTAAAAGAAAAGAAAATACATGCTACTATGAGAAAACCTGAGAACTCTTAAGTATGATCACGTCCATAGCTTGTCACTTTAGCTTTGCAAAAGTTAAACTTCTCCTCTCCTGGAAGGTGTTCAAGAAGAAAAACATTCTTGTGGAGATAAATGATTTCTGCCTAAAGGATGATATGTAATTGAGAGCAAGGACAGGATATTAGAAATCCTGTTTATAGTTTTGTACCACCAAATTACACCATCAGTGTATTAGTCAGGATAATTTTACTAGCTGCTGTAACAAACAACTCCCCAAATTTTAGTAGCCTAACACTATAGTTCTCACCCATGTCATGGTCCAATCAGGTGTCCAGTTTTCAATGTGATATTTTAGGGGTTTCAGTTCTTTTCGTCTTTTTTGTGCTTCCATCTTCTAGGGGTTCCTGAGTCTACCATAGAATCCTTTGCATTCAAATGATGAGTGAGAGAAGAGGATTGTGCCAGGTTTAGAATGGCACACATCACTCATGCCCACATCCCATGGATAGTCATATAACTCTAATCTAACCACAAGTTTGGTAAATGCAGTCAAAGTGATGAGCACGTAGGCAGTCTGCCATAGTGAGGAAGCACATCACTCAAGCACTCTGGCACTCACTTTATAATGAGCTGGTGGAACAAAAGGATCTCTAAGTTCACTCCCAGTTCTGGCATTCTGTGATTCTCAAATAGGAGAATATACCTAGCTTGGGTTCACTGACACAGTTGCACATAAGAGAATACTACTCTGCTGTTATCTGAGACTTTTCTTCAACTTCTTGATATGGCGTTTGTCTTTAATGCTTTCAGCGATGTCCCCCAAAATAAGGGAATGCATGTGATAAAACCGACTGAGCTATCAACAGCAAATCAGGGGCCCTTCTAACCCTAATATTCCTTGATCCATTGCGTCATGCTCCTCATTTATCAAAGAAGTTGTCCAAGAATTCCTGGGATTGTAAAAACCATGAAGGTGTTTTTTCATGGCTTCTGCAGCAGTGCTTTGGCACAGGCTGAGCTCCATGGTTATTGCTATGGTTGTAAGAGAAATTAAGAGGCTAATGATGTTAGGGGACTTAATGGGTGTTTTTCTGAAGATCTCCAAAGCCTGATTATCTCCATGGATGGGAAACATTGCTGACATAAGCATAAATTAATAATCTGTCATTGATGTGTATCTGAGTATTACTATCAAGATTTGAATAAGCATTTAAATCAATAATAAATTTGATGTAAACTGGTTAACTACCAAATAAATCAGACTAATGCCATTTCCCTTGGTGTCTTATTTTCTTTGTTTTGTTTTACATTGTTAAGATAAGAGATATAGAATATCTGTTCTGGTGATGTTTTCCACTTTATGTTATCATAATAATTAGTCCAGATCTGTTGTTGGTGGGTTTTTTTAGTATTTATTTATTTTTTAAAATATTTATTTGTTTATTTACTTTTGGCTGTGTTGGGTCTTTGTTGAGACTGTATTTGTGGCACACAGGCTTAGTTACCCTGCGGCACATGGGATCTTAGTTTCCTGACCAGGGATCAAACCCACGTCCCCTGTGTTGAAAGGTGGATTCTTAATCGCTGGACCATCAGGCAAGTCCCTACCCAGCTCTGCTTTTTACATGTTATAAAAGTCAATCAGAAAAAGTTTAGATAAGATACCACATTTTTTATCTAGGATCTTGTGACAAGAAACAGGTTAAGTGTATTTGTTAATTGAGATCAGATGGGGTGTTTTCACAACTAAAACTGAAACTATCAGAAAAAAAAATTTTATGTCAATATTTTATTAAGTGGGGTTAATAAGGAGAACTTTCAAAAGATAATTGCTAACATACCTTTAAAAAATCCCTTTTCATGGCGTTATTTTATAATTTGACCTTAACAAACAACTCTTTCTGTAATATTTGTTGTTCCTACTACTAATGTATATAAATTGAGATTTGCATGACAGAATTTTCTTTAGAAGATCCTCTCTGAGATTGTCCATGTTTCATCAAATTCTATGCATGTATTACTGAATATTCCAATAGATTAACATTTGACTACTGCCATCACCTTGAACCAGAGCTGGGCAGTTTGATTATGTAAGGTAACTAAAACATCCTGGTATAATTTGGTGAGATCCTCAATAGCACAAATCTGTTTTGTTTTAAATGTTTATGTAATATATATATATATATATATATATATGATTATAGACAGCTGAATGTTAGTAATTATATTCAGCTGAAATTTTGAAATCAATTAACACACTATACTATATCATGACCAACTTATTATATATGTTTATGTAATATATATATATATATATATATATATATATATATATATGATTATAGTCAGCTGAATGTTAGTAATTATATTCAGCTGAAATTTTGAAATCAATTAACACACTATACTATATCATGACCAACTTACCATTAGCCTAAGAATGTAAGGGTAATTTTATCAAATGAATAACTAATTGTTACACTAATAATTCAAAGGCTAAAAGATCGTATAATTATCACTACAAAAGCCAAAAAGGATTTTGTTAAAAGACAACAGAACTTCTGTTAAAAACTCTTTAAAAGCTATAAATAAAAAGGTATTTCCTTAACATAATACAGAAAAGCTTTTTCTGATCAACAGCCAACATCAAATTAATAGTGAAACACTATAGTGTTTGCATTAAAGTCCAAAGCAAGCCAAGCATTTCCACTATCATCATTATTATTCAATGTTGCTAAAATAAGACAGTAAAAAAGAATTAGGTTTAAATATTAGAAATGAAGAGGAAAATATTAGGCAGGAGAACACAAACCCAATAAATGCCATCTCCTTTCCATTTGTTCCTGGTGTTAGAACTATCTCTTTGGATCAGTGGTTTGCAAGTCACAGGTCTCACCCCTAGTCTCTGAAGATTCTGTATTTGGGATTTTTTTAATGTTTTATTTTAAATATTTAAAGTCACTAAAGTATTGGAGTTGGAAAATAAAGAGATAAGGAACTTGGGCCTGTGTTGCTCAGTGTGGGTCCTTTGGAACCCACATTAGTACTAATGAATGTACTGTGGGAATGGAGTTTTGTGGCTAAATAAGTTAGGTGAATTCTACATAAAATAGGACTTCTCAGAACCTACAATGTGCCGCTCTGTGTTACAAACACCCGAGAGAGTATAGTGTACAGTGTTCCCAAATGTATCTTATACCATAGAGACCTTCCCATCTCCCTTTTTTCTGAGAAGTCTCTCAAGGGATCAGTGTTCCATGAAACATATTTTGGGCAACCCTCTTCTAGGCTTATCCTCTCATTTCACAGATGAGAAAGCTGATTCCCAGAGAAAGGAAGTGACCTGCTGAAGGCTATGCAGTGACACGATAGCCAGGCATGGACTAAAAGTCATGTGTCCTCCTCTCAGTCCCATATTCACTCTATACACCCTGATGCTTCTCTCTTTGAGATCCTCCTGTAACTGTTTTCCCCCCAACCCACTCAGTATAATTAGGTGCTGTATTAGTTTGCTAGGGCTGCCATAACAAAATACCACAGATTGGGTGGCTTAAACAACAGAGATTTGTTTTCTCACAGTTCTGGAGGCTAGAAGTCCAAGATCAAGGTGTCAGCAAGTTTGGTTTCTTCTGCGGCCTCTCCCCTTGCCTTGTAGATGGCTGTTATCTCCCTGTGTTTTCATATGGTCTCTTCTCTGTATGTACATGTCTGTGGCCAATCTCCTCTTCTTATAAGGACATCAGTCATATTGGATTAGTCATATGACCTTATTTCATCTTAACTACCTCTTTAAAGGCCCTGTCTCCAAATACAGTCACATCTGAGTACTGAGTTCAGACTTCAACATATGAATTTTGAGAGAACACAATTAGCCCACAACAAGTTCCATTTCTCAGTGTCTAAAGTGCCCTGTGCTTCTCTCAGTTATAGCATGCATCTCACTGAGGTACAGAAAAACATGGTATATGCCTCACCTACTAATCTGTGGATGATTTGAGAACAGGAACTGTGTTTGGATTACTATCAAATAGTACAGCTCCTAGAATACTCTGATGCTCAATGAATGATTGCTGAGTACATGAATTATGAAGTCAGAGGACCTGACTCCAAGCCTGTGCTCCTTCACTTACTAGCAATGTGGTCACTGAGACAAACGGAGATGATAAGCACCTCCCACAGTTTTGGTGAGAATTCAAATAAAATATGTCCCTGGCAAAGTGCCTAGCAATAAAACGAGCTCCATAAATGTTAATTGAATTTGAGGTTGTATCTTCTTCCCAGATATCTATAAAAAACTAATTAATAATAGTGATTACAAATGCTTAGTAATTAAATTGCTTTTATAAAAACAATAATAATGAGGCATGCTAATCTAGGCCACACAGATACATAAAGGATTTGTCATCAACAACAATATTCCATAAATTTTATCTCACAGGTTGAAGCCAATTTCAAATCTGGGTAATTAAAAGCCTTTTAGCCAAGGACTCTGTTTCTTCCTGGCATGCCATGGAGGACACTGTGTGACACTTTCCTGGGCAAAATAATGAACAAAATAATGCCCTCTAGAGGAACGGAATGTTGAGTCTATTGCAGTCTTAACAGGACATTCTCGGTCTAGGAGCTACAGCTGGCCAAAACCTTTAAAAATTTTGATGTTATTCAGTGAAATGATTCTTCTCTAGTTTTAGTCACAGAGACACATTTAGGGCGAAGACAGGTTAAACTCAGGATACAACAAAAATCTCTGGAGGAACGGAAACCTATTTGCCCCAAGTATGAATTATCTGTTGCCCCAATAATGCTGGGTAACAAACCAACTTAAGCCACTCAGATTTCCTGCTGTGGGGAGTATAACTGATTAATGGCTCCAGCTGCTGCCCTTCTGGATCCATCCCCAAGTCAGTGAGGGTATGACTCACACTTCCAGTGACTGAACACAGAGGACCTGCTAATGCAGACCCACTCCTGTGAAACACGGGGTTCCTTTCACTGTGACTTTGGCTCAAGAACTCCTGGTCAGGCTGGCCAGAACTTTCTCAGCCCTGTGCTGCAGTCTGAGACTCAAACTACTCAATCCTTCCTTCCCTCTGTCTTCTACAGAGGTCAGACCTGTGTCTCAGTCTGAAGGCTCTCACCTTCTCTGTCTCCCTCCTCTTTATCCTTCAGCAGCATTTCATCTAGTAAATCTCTTGGACATCTAATTCCACCTTGGTATCTGCTTCTCAGAGTACCTGAACTAACACACACCTCAAAGTTAAATCACTTAAAACAATAAGCATTTCTTTTTGCTCATAAGTCTACAGGTTGGCTGTGTGGTACTTATGGCCTGAGTCAAGCTGGGTTGATCTCGGCTGGGCTTGCTCGTGCATGTGTCACAGTCAGGTGGTAGGTCAGCTGGGCACGGAATGGTCTAGGATGGACTCAACTGGGATGCTTCACCCTTGCTTCGATCTCACATCCTTCCACTTGTGCATATAGCACCGTCTCAAGAGATAGAGCATAAGTGCTCAGGCCTCTCAAGATCTGGGCTTGAAGCTGACATAAACTCACTTCCACCTCATTCAATGGGTCAATGCAATTCAAAAGTCCAGCCCAGATTTAAGGGTGGGGAAACAGACCCCAACTTTTGATAGGAGGAACATTGCAAAGGGCACGGCTATAGGGAGGGGTAAAGAATTGCAGCCATTCTTGCAATCAATCTCTCACACTCCATTTCCCAATATTATCCCCAAACACATTGCCGTGTCTGTGCCAGTAACTGCCTTGCCCTTTGAAGAACTATCCAAGCAAACTTGGCCAATAAGCATCTCTGGTCTCTTCACTTGGGCTTAGCTGCCCATCAAAGAGGCTTGTGCGAGCCTGGGCAGAACTCCCAGCTGGTGTGAGCCATGTTAATTGATAAACATAGCCTGCAGAAGCTGCTGCTACTGGTCCAGTCTTCCTAGTGGGGAACTTGAAAAGGTTTACTCTGAATACAACGAGGTCTCTTTCCCGTCTGTTCCCTGTCACCCCGCATCAGTTTCAGGTCAGGAATGCTAAAAGAAAACAGGGCACATAAGCATTTGAACTCAACCTTACTTTCTGAGGAGCAAATTGACAATTAGGACCAGGACCTGCATCAAAAAAGAGCAACCCAGCATGAAGTCCGTCTAATTAGTCATATGAACGGAGGGCTTCCCCTCCGCTTCCTCTAGAACATACGCTTGTCAGATCTTATAAGGGAGGCTTTGTGCCCTGACGTGCTATTGAAAGGGGATTGGGTACAGGTAGCTTCACATTAATACCATGAGTACCTCTCTCCAGGCCACAAAATGTTCCTCTCAACATCACTTTTAGACTTCTTTTTGGTCTCTCAAGCTGCAAATGAATTTGTAAAGTGATGCTTTTGATTATGCTACAAAGACAGACCCATAAAGAAAACCAAGCACCCTGGTCTGGTTCAAAACCCCAACCTCTTTAATACCTTGTCTCATGTTAATGGGAAACTAAGCAAGATGAAGAATTCAAGGTGAAGGCTGGATATGGTCTGCTAATCCTGGGAACTGGATTGTTTAGGCTTCTGCACTTTATACTTTTTTTTCCCTTAAAGAGTTTGTGTGTTACCAAAGGTCACCAGGCCTGTCATCAGAAAAGATTAGAGAAGACGTCCACACAGCACCTTGCTCCGGGCATTGCAGAAATGACTCGCCTATTCTGAGGGGTTGTCCAGACCCAGACCTAGAGGTAGACAAGCCTCGACTGGGTATGATATCTTGTTACTGCCTGGATTCTCACAGTGGGATGGCCTGGCTTTCCACTATGCGTCTGTGTTTTATTCAAGTGTTAGCTTTTTGAGCAAGTCACTTCTCTCTCTGTAGGCAGCTCGTGGCCCAAGCACATTGTAACCACATGACTATTAATGTGATTTGAGTCATTTATTTTCCTGTTTGGAGTTCATGTCCATATGTGTAAAATGACTCTCTACTGTAGCCACATGCACACAAGCATGCTTTTATTTTCTCCTTAAATTGTTAAGCAAAGATGTGGACGGCGTGTCTAATAGTATGCGAAGTGGAACATAAGCACCGCTTCCTCTGGCCTCCCTTCGCTTTCCCAACTCTCTCTTTCCTATCTGAGAAAGAAACTCATGCTTCATCAATTCTAACCAGCCTTGTTAATTAACTGGGTTATGAATTCCTACCCGTCCTTCAAGATCTTCTCCAGGAAGCCTTCGCATACAACATTCCCACAAGACCTCCTGCATACCTCTTGTACATGTTACCTTGTTGTGACCATTTGCTCTCATGCCCAGTTCACCTGTGCCCCAGAAGACAGAGCTTCTGTTGTGCCAGCTGTGCAGCTCCAACACCTGGAGACCCTCACTCTATCTCTGCCCAAGGAAGGAAGAGAAGGAAATTGCTACACCTAGATGAGACTTAATTATACTACAAGGGAACAGAGATCCTATACCCTGAAGCTTTTCCATAGCACTGCCCAATATTTAGTAAACGGCAGGCCACATAGACTTGCCCAAGTCTGAAAGATTCTCATCATAAAGTAGACTGGCTGCAGAAACCCCTCGGGACAGCATTAAAATGGAGCTCCAGGGTAAGACGCGCCTTTCTATATTCAGACTCTGATGCCTCACCTGCCCCAGGAAAATGATCCATGGTTGGCATGAAATTTCTCAAAGAGGTGGTTCACATCTGCTGCTGCCATGTGTTGGCCACTCAGCCTCACAGTTACCCCTGTGACCTGGCCTCAGCCCCAACTACTCTCGCAAACTGTTCTCCCAAAGATCCCCAATTACAAACCTAATCACCAATTCAATTACCGTTTTCTTTGATGCATTTCCTGTTGTTGGGCACCCCTTTTGTCTTGAAATGCTCTCATCCCATGTGTCTTTCCTCTAGTAACCCCTCTCCCATGGAGGGAGATGCTCATGTGGTTTCAGCTTTTGTCTCCTTGGACTGCCTCTCCGTGCAGTCATATACTTTAAAATAGTTCTGTATGTGATGTATATGTGTGCTTGGGTTAACTTTAGTCTATGCTGTGGTGCTGGTTAGCTAGCAGGTGAAGAACCCTAATCAGGGATCCACACTTTGTGTGTGTGTGTGTGTGTGTGTGTGTGTGTGTGTGTGAAAACCACTTCTAATGTTGTTATTTAAATCTATACTAGAGGGTGGGAAATACATATGCACCCAACATAGGAGCACCTCATTACATAAAGCAAATGCTAACATATATAAAAAAGGAAATTGACAGTAACACAATAATAGTGGGGGACTTTAACACCTCACTTACAACAATGGACAGATCATCCAGACAGAAAATTAATAAGGAAACACTAGCTTTAAATGACACAACAGGTCAGATAGATTTAATTGATATTTATAGGACATACCATCCAAAACCAGCAGATTACACTTTCTTTTAAAGTGCAATGGAACATTCTCCAGGACAGATCACCTCTTGGGTCACAAATCAAGCCTTGGTAAATTTAAGAAAATTGAAAGCATATCAAGCATCTTTTCTGAACACAACGCTATGAGATTAGAAATGAATTACAAGGGAAAAAATGTAAAAAACACAAACATGGAGGCTAAAAAATATATTAATAACCAAGAGATTACTGAAGAAATCAAAGAGGAAATCAAAAAATACCTAGAGACAAATGACAACGAAAACATGATGATCTAAAACCTACAGTATGCAGCAAAAAGCAGTTCTAAGAGGGAAGTTTATAGCA
Source organism: Neophocaena asiaeorientalis asiaeorientalis (assembly GCF_003031525.2). Taxonomy (NCBI): domain Eukaryota; kingdom Metazoa; phylum Chordata; class Mammalia; order Artiodactyla; family Phocoenidae; genus Neophocaena; species Neophocaena asiaeorientalis. The sequence goes on along the minus strand of NW_020173727.1, from coordinate 1,518,775 downwards.
ATACAATCCTACCTCAAGAAACAAGAAAAATCTCAAACAAACAATCTACCTTACACCTAAAGGAACTAGAGAAAGATGAATAAATAAAACCCAAAGTTAGTAGAGGAAAAAAATCATCAAGATCAGAGCAGAAATAAATGAAACAGAAACAAAGAAAACAATAGCAAAGATCAATAAAACTAAAAGCTGGTTCTTTGAGAAGATAAACAAAATTGATAAACCTTTAGCCAGACTCATCAAGAAAAAGAGGGAGAGAACTCAAATCAATAAAATTAGAAATGAAAAAGGAGAAGTTACAACGGACACTGCAGAAATACAAAGCATCCTAAGAGACTACTACAAGCAACTCTATGCCAATAAAATGGACAACCTGGAAGAAATGGACAAATTCTTAGAAAGGTATAACCTTCTGAGACTGAACCAGGATGAAACAGAAAATACGAATAGACCAATCACAAGTAATGACATTGAAACTGTGATTAATAATCTTCCAACAAACAAAAGTCCAGGACCAGATGGTTTCCCAGGTGAATTCTATCCAACATTTAGAGAAGAGCTAACACCCATCCTTCTCAAACTCTTCCAAAAAACTGCAGGGGAAGGAACACTCCCCAACTCATTCTATGAGGCCACCATCACCTTGATACCAAAACCAGACAGAGATACTAGAAAAAAAGAAAATTACAGACCAATATCACTGATGAATATAGATGCAAAAATCCTCAACAAAATACTAGCAAACAGAATCCAACAGCACATTAAAAGGATCATACACCATGAACAAGTGGGATTTATCCCAAGGATGCAAGGATCCTTCAATATACGCAAATCAATTAATGTGATACACCATATAAACAAACTGAAGAATAAGAACCATATGATCATCTCAATAGATGCAGAGAAAGCTTTTTACAAAATTCAACACCAATTTATGATCAAAACTCTCCAGAAAGTGGGCATAGAGGGACCCTAGCTCAACATAATAAAGGCCATATACGACAAACCCACAGCAACCATTCTCAATGTTGAAAAACAGAAAGCATTTCCTCCAAGATCAGGAATAAGACAAGGATGTCCACTCTCGCCACTATTATTCAACATAGTTTTGGAAGTCCTAGCCACAGCAATCAGAGAAGAAAAAGAAATAAAAGGAATCCAAATTGGAAAAGAGAAAGTAAAACTGTCACTGTTTGCAGATGATATGACACTATATGTAGAGAATCCTAAAGATGCCATCAGAAAACTACTAGAGGTAATCAATTAATTTGGTAAAATTGCAGGATACAAAATTAATGCACAGAAATGTCTTGCATTCCTATACACTAACAATGAAAGATTAGAAAGAGAAGTTAAGGAAACAATCCCATTCACCATTGCAACCAAAAGAATAAAACATTTAGGAATAAATCTACCTAAGGAGGTAAAAGACCTGCACTCAGAAAACTATAAGACACTGATGAAAGAAATCAAAGATGACACAAACAGATTGAGAGATATACCATGTTCTTGGATTGGAAGAATCAATATTGTGATAATGACTATGCTACCCAAAGCAATGTACAGATTCAATGCAATCCCTATCAAACTACCAATGGCATTGTTTTTACAGAAGTAGAACAAAAAAATCTTAAAATCTGTATGGAGATACAAAAGACTCCAAATAGCCAAAGCAATCTTGAGGTAAAAAATGGAGTTGGAGGAATGAGACTCCCTGACTTAAGACTATACTTCAAAGCTACAGTAATCAAGACAGTATGGTACTGGCACAAAGACAGAAATATAGATCAATAGAATAGAAAGCCCAGAGATAAACCCACGCACCTATAGTCAACTAATCTATGACAAAGGAGGCAAGGATATACAATGGAGAAAAGACAGCATCTTCAATAAGTGGTGCTGGGAAAACTGGACAGCTTCATGTAAAAGAATGAAATTAGAACACTCCCTAACACCATACACAAAAGTAAACTCAAAATGGATTAAACACTTAAATGTAAGACTGGACACTACAAAACTCTTAGAGGAAAACATAGGCAGAACACTCTATGACATAAATCACAGTAAGATCCTTTTTGACCCACCTCCTAGAGAAATGGAAATAAAAACAAAAATAAACAAATGGGACCTAATGACACTTAAAAGCTATTGAACAACAAAAGTAACTACAAACAAGACAAAAAGACAACCCTCAGAATGGGAGAAAATATTTGCAACCGAATCAAGGGACAAAGGATTAATCTCCAAAATATATAAACAGCTCCTGCAGCTCAATATAAAAAAAAAAAACCCAATCAGAAACTGGGCAGAAAGCCTAAATAGACATTTATTCAATGAAGACATACAGATGGCCAAGAGGTACATGAAAAGCTGCTCAACATCACTAATTATCAGAGAAATACAAATCAAAACTACAATGAGATATCACCTCACACCAGTTAAATGGGCATCATCAGAAAATCTACAAATAACAAATGCTGGAGAGGATGTGGAGATAACGGAAGCCTCTTGAATGTAAATTGATAGAGCCACTATGAAGAATAGTATGGGGGTTCCTTAGAAAACTAAAAATAGAATTACCATATGACCCAGCAATCCCACTACTGGGCATATACCCAGAGAAAGCCATAATTCTAAAAGACTCATGCACCCCAATGTACACTGCAGCACTATTTACAATAACCATGTCATGGAAGCAACCTGAATGTCCATCGACAGATGAATGTATAAAGATGTGGAAAAAATATACAATGGAATATTACTCAGCCATAAAAAGGAACAAAATTGGGTCATTTGTAGAGACGCTGATGGACCTAGAGACTTTCACACACAGTGAAGTCAGAAAGTGAAAAACAAATGTTGTATATTAACACATACATGTGAAATCTAGAAAAATGGTAAAGATGAACCAGTTTGCAAGGCAGAAGTAGAGACACAGATGTAGTGAACAAACGTATGGACCCCAAGTGGGGAAAGCAGGCTGGTGGTGGTGGTGGGATGAACTGGGAGATTAGGATTGATATACATACACTAGTATATATAAAATAGATAACTAATAAGAACCTGCTGTATAAAAAATAAATAAATAGAATAAAATTAGAGGGTGGGTTATTTTGCACAAGGGCTGTTAAAAATCATTTTAAATCAGTGAAAAGAGTGGCTTACATGATGTGTGGTTGGCTAGAGAGATTATATGGGCTCTGCTGCCCTTGCAGGAAGAGGTACAGTGAACTCTCTGGCTGACCCTCAGTTTACCACTTTGCCTGCTCTGTGCCCATCCTACCTCCCAACACCTAATGGGTGACTCTGTTGCCTGATTTGACCAGAAGGTTGGCTGCTCCTGGCATCAGAATAACATTCCATCCACCTCATAAAGAATCAGGCAAGGTGCTTGTTAAAGGGCCTAAGGACAGAACAGGGCTTCTCCAAGCTTGCAGGAGCAGGTTGTATAGCTGTTTTGCACCTGCTTGGTACAAATGTTCATACTACTCTAACTGAGGCTTCACTTTCATTGTACCATGCCTTCTTATAAAGGTTGTGAGGAGGACAAGTGCTGAAAGCCTTTACCCACCACAAATCCCTAGAGGTTACCCCGAAACACTAGCAACTGCCACCTCTATTCCTGTTTACATAGTCTTGTGCCATTCAAACTCTGGCCTGTGGGTCATTTGCTTGCAGGTGTTCTGATAATCACAAACTCTCAAACCAAACTCACCATCTATTCCCTTTCACGTTTCTATACACAGTAAAGTCATTTTTCCATCCAACGAGGTATAAGTTTCCACCTTCACTCTCCTTCTAAACCTCACCCACTTTCCACAAAGACAGCTATGTAACCAACAGTTATCAAAGTCTGCTGGCTCTTCTTTCAAAAATTCTCTCTCATCCGTCCCTGTGTGGCCTGATCTGGACCACCAATGTTTCCCATCCACTATGCCAGCTCCGTCTCTCCCTCCTTTCACCACTATTGCGTTGATTTAAAATCTGCAAAGTTTACAACTCTCCATTCCTACAGAATAAAATTTTCTATATGAAATATTCTCCTTTCTTGATTTGTTTTCAACCTGACCTTTTAGGCATTTAATGCTTTTATTTTCTCCTGTCCTTTCTTACGTCATTCTTCTCTGAAATTTCTCTTCCCATATAAATCCTAATTCATCCATCATTTCCAACTGGATCCCACTGAAGACCTCCCCAGCTTTCTTCTCTGAGCTCCTACAGTTTAATCCCATTCTACTTTTATACTTCTTGGTGTTCAGTCATACACCCCAAAGGGCAGGAGTCAAGTCCTACCCTTCTTTGCATCCCCAGGTACCTAGTTATTGATTCTAAGTTATTGATTATTTACTCAGTAAACATTTACTGAATACATACCATACTGGTACTTGAGATTCAATATTCTGGGGTGAGATTTGATTTTATATAATTCCAGATTCATATAATTCCCCAAATGCTGCCACTGCACAACTTTGGATTATCTGGAGGGCATGTCTTACGGAGAAACAAGTTTCCTTTCTAAGGCTGCTATCATTTTCCTCACTTATTAATAAGTCACTGCTATTTCAATCTGACAAAAAAGATAGGATGGAGTCATCTCATTTGGCCAACCTGTCACCATGAACTCAAGAGATAAGTACATCCAGGAGAATTTCCTTAGCACCAATCAGCAGCATTTGTGGCATTACATTGACTGTTCTTAAAGAGCATTATCCTAGGGAATGTTAAATAAAAGGAAGGAAAAATCATGATGTCTGAAATTCATTCAGAAGCACTGCTTGTCTGCTTCAGTATAGATACTATAGATAGTATCTATAAAACCACAATAGATAGTAATAAAATATTTTGGATACTGGAAAAATATATGTGTAATAAAAATAGCATACGCCATAATTATCTTATGAATGTTATTATAACAAGTGTTGTCATTATTAGTAGGTACCACTTATTGAGCATCTATTGGATGTCACATTCTTCACATATATTATATCATTTTATTCATTGCCATAACTCTCTGAGACAAGTCTCATTACCTTCACTGTCCAGGTAAGACAACTGAAGTTCAGAGTAACTTAGTCACAAAGTTTCCACAGCCAGCAAGAAATAGAGACAGGATTTAAACTCCATTGTCTCTGTTCTTTTGAATGTGTCATTTATTATTGTAATTGTTAATTATTGTAATTTTAGATTATAATTCGAGGGTATAGTAAATGTGAGGGGGGTCTAGCTGGAGCATTTATTGCCTTATTGTTCAATAAGGTTGATTCATATAAGTAAATTATATTATCACCTAAAACAAGTTTGTTTTACAAAATACTTTTCTTGACCAAAAAAGATTTAAATTATTTATTTACCATGACCATGGCATTAAACAAAAAATGTCAATCTGTCTTAGTTCAGTTTATAAGTTACATAAAAATAGTAACTCCTTAAATTCATAATTATATCTGTTTTTCAATTTATTAATATTTAGTGCTGGTTATAGAAGGGAGAGCTGGATCCAAATTGGTAGACTCACTATATTAGCAAGACTTGTCTTTAAATGATGTTTAAAAATATTTTTTGGAAGTATAATATACTTACCATGCATAAATCAGATGTAAATAGCTCAATTAATCTTACATGATTACACACTCATGTAATTGCTACCCAGATCAACATACAGAACATTTCTATGCCTCAAAAGCATTCCCTGTGCCTCTTCCCAATCCATACACCCCCTCTCCTGCCCAAGAAACTCCTACTCAGACTTCTATTACCACAAGAACAACAGGAAACTTTTGCCTGACTTTTCATCAAAAACTATAGGTACTAAAAGATAATGGAACAACATCTTGAAAGTGTTAAATTAAATTTTTAAAAAAACTACCAACCTTGTGAAAATAACCTTTGAAAATAACAGTGAAGCTGTAACGACCACTATATGCCACACATCATCAGTATTCCATTCCCCACCAGCAATGTGGACACCGAGGAGAATTATGACTAAATGAAATGTGGTATCCTGGACGGGGTCCTAAACAGAAAAGGGACACTAGGTAAAAACTAAGGAAATCTGAATAAGACTTCAGTTCATAATAACATATCAATGATAAGAATGATGATGGTAATGTACCAATACTGGTTAATTATTTGTAACAAATGTACCACACTAATATAAGATGTAAATAATAGAGGAAACATTTTGTGGTGTATTTGGGAACTCTGTACTATCTTTACAATATTTCTGTAAATCTAAAAACTGTTTAAAAACTGAAGTTTATTAAGAAAATTAAAGATGAATAATGACACTTTCAGACAAACAGAGCTAAGAAAATTTAGTGTCAGCAGACCTGAGCTATAAAAAAATGTCAAAACAAATTCTTCAGACTAAAGGAAAGTAACCTCAGATGAAAATAGCGAACTTCAGAGAAGAATGAAAGCGTGGAAGCAACCTAAATGTCCATCGACAGAGGAATGGATAAAGATGTGGTACGTATATACAATGGAATATTACTCAGCCATAAAAAGGAACAAAATAATGCTATTTGCAGCAACATGGATGGACCTAGAGATTGTCACACTTAATGAAATAAGTCAGACAGAGAAAGACAAATATATGATATTGTTTATGTGTGGAATCTAAAAAAAATGGTACAAATGAACTTATCTACAAAGCAGAAATAGAGTCACAGATATAGAAAACAAACTTATGGTTACCAGGGGGAAAGGGGAAAGAGATAAATTGGGAGATGGGGATTGACATATACATACACACTACTATGTATAAAATAGATAACTAATAAGGACCTACTGTATAGCACAGGGAACTCTACTCAGTACTCTGTAATGACCTATATGGGAAAGGAATCTAAAAAAGAGTGGATATATGTATATGTATAACTGATTCACTTTGCTGTACAGCAGAAACTAACAACATTGTAAATCAACTACACTCCAGTAAAAACTAAAAAAAATAAATACATTAAAAAAATTAAAACGTCAATTAAAAAAAAGAATGAAAGCACTGGAAAAAGGTAAATGTGGGGGTAACTTTTTAAAGTACTGTTTAGAACAATAACAGCAATTTTGTCTGTGGAGTTCATAGAATATGTAAAGTAAAATATATGTTAACAATACCATAACAGGTTGGAAGGGGATTGATGGAGTTAAATAGTCAGGAAGTGTTTGCATTGTTCAGGGAGACCCATTGCTGGTGGGGAATGGAATACTGATGATATGTGGCATACACTGACATCAAGATTACATCAGTTATTACATGTGGTTGCCTAGGATGAGCCGCTGGTTGAAGGCAAGACTTTAAGAGGTCAAATGGCTGCTGCATCCAACCATTATGGTATTAATAAGCAAAGAAAAGATTGTGGAATAGGCTGGATATTTCTAATAGTGCTGGGACACTAACAGAAATAAAATTATAAGTTCAGTGATTTAACTCTCAACTCAAGGCATGGTCAGAGAATCAGAGACATGCTATAGCAGCCTCAAAAAATTTAATTTCTTCTAGCCACAGGGCACACATAGCTAATGATCAGATTTAAACGGAATTATACTGGTTTACTGAAAGTTCAATATACAGCATCAGCAGATCTCTTACGTGAAGGTTAAGATCATGTTTTCCCTGTTTGAAATTGCTTCCAGGGGATATGTTTTCTTTGCAAAACCATTCTCCACTTCCCTCATTGCCTCCAGCTCTAGAGAAAAGATCAGACCCTAGCACACCTCAGGAGCAGAACTGTAAAGTCTCTTTCTGGGAAAATATAGCTTATATATTGAACATTTTCAATTTATTGGTAATTTATGTTAGTAAGAACCTGGGGGACCTGTGTGGGAATCAATAATTATTAGACCAATACAGTATAGGCTAATTTATCAATATGGGTACACTTATCCAACTTTCTGAATTTAATATGCTAGCTTACCTGGCTGCAGATGGCTCTAACATCTTGTTTGTTTGAATAACTGAACCTATAGACTGATGACCTATATCCAATGAGATCAAGACGCTGGAACTTCTTGTATAATGTGGAAGAAGGAATCCAACAGCTTAGTGAGATGAATATATCACAGTGAATTTATTATGGGCAACCTACCCCTGTGTACCTGGAAGGTGTTATAGTCTATTACGGAATTTTAAAATGATTGCGGAGGGAAGAACCAGCATCCAGTGGTATTGGGAGATACTATCACTGAAATAGGCGTGCTGATTTCAGTGGGAATGATGGGATTTCAGATAAGCAGTGGCCAAGTGGCAGCAAGGTGGGTGTAATTATCCTGATGGGCAGCATGGCTGAGTGGCAATCAGACTGTTTAAACACATAAGAATGTATGAGGGTCGTTAATTGATCACGGTGCTTCTGGGAATGAAATAGAATGCCTGGCAAAATATTACTTGATTTATATCATCAGAAAAACTGTACGTTTAGTGAGCATGATTCAGACTTGTGTTTCCCATAACGTGAGATAAAGAAAGACCTTTCATCTAGTTCCCAAACTTAAGCCAGTGGACAGACCCAGAGCCTTTAATTTTAGCTGAGAGCAGGTCCCATTGCCATAAGTGTATATTGTAAATCTTTCTCCACATCTTCCCCAAAGTGGTCTGTGACCATGTTCTTTTTAGCCAGTGCTTTCTTCATTCAGATTTATTTCCTTTCTGATCATTACAATTTCAACTAAGCAGGTTGCCAAAATACATTATTTCTGATTTTATATATACTCTAAAGTTAGGATACAAAAAGCATTTAAATATCTACAGGCAGCAGAACATTTATGACCTTATAATTTTATGGTTTAAGAAAAGGGGCACAGGGCTTCCCTGGTGGCGCAGTGGTTGAGAGTCCGCCTGCCGATGCAGGGGACACGGGTTCGTGTCCCGGTCCGGGAAGATCCCACATGCCGTGGAGCGGCTAGGCCCGTGAGCCATGGCCGCTGAGCCTGCGTGTCCAAAGCCTGTGCATCCGGAGCCTGTGCTCCGCAACGGGAGAGGCCACAAGAGTGAGAGGCCCACGTACCGCAAAAAAAAAAAAGAAAAGAAAAGGGGCACAGATAAGGAATATAAATAAACTATAATCTAAAGAGTTACACACATTTCCTTTGATTACTTATTAAAACCCACCAGAAAAGTGAAAAGAATTCTCCAAAGGCTTTATAAACAGTTGTGAACATGGTCTGACAGTGTTTTCTTCAATTACCTGCTCATATCCCCACAATGTGCCAGGAAGAGAAAAAAGCCAGTAATATCAACACTACAGAAGTTATTAGACAGTGGTTTTGAGTCTACATTTCACTGTGATCCACTGGACATAGTTAGAGGTTTATGGCAGTCTAAGGTGATAAATGGAGTTTGGGTCCTAGTCAGTCTTAGAATAGGTCTAGAGGGCCTAATTCCCTATCCATGTGGTTATTTTCTCAGAGATAGCATAGTTGGAAAAGACATAATACTAGAGAGTTGGAAGAATATCTTCATTGTCTCCCTGACTTGATATAAGGACTACAATGGTAGGAACAGCCAAGTTGAAGACTCTGGAATTATCCCTTTCAACCAAATTATCCCTTCAACCAAAATAATAAACCAAAAAAAAAATATATATATATATATACCACATATCTGGAGAAATTGCAGCAGTTAATGGTAGCATCAAAGAGTTGAAAAATTCAGGGGTGATGATTCCTATACTTAACCATTTTAACCCATCTCTTTTTGGCCTGGGCAAAAGCCAGATAGAGATTGACTCCATTTGGAGAACGACAGAAATTACTGTTAAATTAATTAAGTGGTATATCAATTGCAGTTGGTGCTTCAGATGTGCATACATTTACTGGAAAATTTTAACAGAGCTCCTGGTACTTATTATGCAACTCATGATTTGACAAATGCTTTTTTTTCTATATCAATTAGCAGATGCAATTAAAAGCAGTAGCTTGTAGGAACAGCAGTACACCTTCACTATCTTGCCTCAGGGCTACGCCAACTCTCCTGCTCTTTGTCATAGTATCGCCCACTGGAACCCTGACCAGCTGACATTCCAGAGAACATCATGCTGGTCCACCAAATTGATAACATCATGTTGACTCGACCTGGTAAGCAGTAAGAGCAAGTATCTTACATGCCTTAGTAAGATACATACAGTCTAGCAAGCAGAAGAAAAATACCATAAAAATTCATGGGCCCACTCGAAAACATTTTTAGATGTTCAGGAACATGTTGGTGAGAGACAAGTGGAACATTTTGGTGAAAATGAAAAACAAGTTGATTCTCACTTGGTGGTACAATGCTTGGTGGGCCTCACATTTTGAAGGCAATAGGCTCCTCATTTCAAGTTGCTGCTTCAAGTCTTTTACTGAGTTACCTGTTAGACTGCTAGTTTTCAGAGGCTCTTTATTTTCTCCAAGGTATGAAACAAACTACTCTGTAACTCAGATCTTCTGACGTCACAGATGTATTAGTGCTGGGAGTACCTGTTGCAAATCGGGATGCTGTATGGGCTCTGAGGTGAGCCACAATAGAAAGATCCTGCACAGACCCCTAAACTTTGGAACATAGCCATGTTTCACTCTGCTGATCTTTTCCTTTTGAGAACAGCTTCTGACTTACTACCAGCCTTGGAAGAAACTGAACACCTAATACTACAGAGCCACTCATATTGAACTAGGGTGTTATCTGAGCCATCAAGCCACAAATTAGGGTGGACATGAAAATAATCCATCCTCAAGTGGGAATGGCATACATAAGTTTGAGCTTGAGCCTGCCTGGAAGGCTCAAGTAAAATGCTTGAACAGGTAGTTGACTTAAGACTGGGCGCTTCCTTCAATGCATCACCACTTCTCCCTCAGTCCAATGCTACAGAACACACGAGGAGTCCCCTATGACTCCTTGTTGAAGGAAGTCGTGGTTGGAAGTTGCTGAAGGAAGAAAACACTTGGGCCTGGTTTACATATAAATCTGCATGACAAGCTGGGTCCAACTGGGAATTCCAGCTGTCACACCAAAAGTTACACTCTACGGTGGCTTTATAGGCAGTGGGGAAGGGAACTTTCTGTGAAAAAAATCTTTAAGCAGTACATCTGGTTGTCCACTTTGCCTGAAGGGAGAGATGTCCTGAGGTATGGATCTACTCTTATTCGTAGATAGTGGTTAAGTTGCCCAGCTGATTAAAGGCTTGGAAAGAATGAGGTTGACTACAAGAAAGTACATAGAATATGCAGCTGAATTATGTAGAACAGCTATAGAGTGGGAAGATATTTGAGTCCCATGTGAATACTCTTCAAAGGGCATCTACTACAGAGAAGACTCTTAATATTCAGGTGGACAAGATGGTCTGTTCAGTGGATGAAATTTGTCTTCTTTCCTTAGCCACCCCAGTGCTTCCTTGCTCAGTGGGCCCGTATGTGAAACTGCCAGGAGCCCATGTATCAAATAGCCATGGTGGTACAGGGAGAGGGTAGTCATGGGCCTAACCTTATCTAATTTGATCTGGATACTCTGAATTTACATTCTCTGCCCACAATGCCTCTACCAACACCATCATCTGTGGGATTAATTCACCATTACATTTCTAACCAAGGGACTCATTTTATAGCAAGAAAAATCCAGCAATGAAATTGCCCTCATAGAACTTACTGATCTTATAATATAGCCTATCACTCAGAAGCATCTGGCCTGATGGTAAATGGCTTACTGCAGATTCAGCTACACAGCACTTGCTGAGAGATAAACACCTTGAAAGACTGAGGTACTGTATTAGTTTTTTGTTGCTGCTATAAAAAATTACCAGAAACTTAGTGGCTTAAACAATACAAATTTATCATCTTACATTTCTGTAGCTCAGAAGTCTGACACAGGTCTCGCCTGGGTTAAGTCTTTGGTAGGGCTGCGTTCCTTTCTGTAAGCTCTGGGTAGGATCAATTCCCTTGCCTTTCCCCAGCTTTTAGAAGCTATCTGCATTCCTTGCCTCTTGGTTCCCTTCCTCCTTCTTCAAAGCAACTAAAGGAGAGTTGAGTCTGTGTCATATCTCATTACTCTGACCTTGTTTCTATCATCACATCTGCTCTTCTGATTCTCTTCTGCCTCTCTCTTCTACTTTTAAGGACCCTTTTGATTACACTTGGGCCCACGTGGATAGTTCAAGCTACTCTTCCTATCTTAAGATCAGCTTATTAGCAACTTCAGTTCCATCTGTAATGTTAATTCTCTTTTGCTATGTAGGCTGACATATTCACAGATTCCCAGGACTGGGGTGTGGGCATCTTGGTGGGGAGTGAGGTGGGGGGGTGGCATTATTCTACCTACTGCAGACGCTGTCCTTCAGGATGTAATACATACTCTGAACCACAACCGATATATGGTGCTATTTCTCCAACAGCCATAATATAGAAGACTAGATATAAAGGAATGGAAGGAGGCGATATAAAGGAATGACCCCTCTGTACTTAATGACTCCTTGAAGATTGTTAGCTTTCCAACCCCAAGACCTTGGGCTATGATTATTTAGAGGCCTTGGTTCCTAGGGGAGAAATGTTTCCCCTGGGAGACAGAGCAATGATTCTACTAAATCTGGCTCTGAATCTGTGCTCCTTATGGCACTGAACAAACAGGAAGACAAGGGGGTACAATACTGGTTGAGGCATCAGATCCTAATTACCAAGGAGAACTGGGTTGCTGCTACATAATGGGAGCATGGTGAACTCTCAAGAACCAGATTTCACTGGGACACCTCTTATGTCTTCTATATAAGTTTAATGAAAGACTACAGCAATTCAGTAAAGGCAATAGCACTACGACCTCAGAAAATTCAAGAATGAAACTTTAGATCTTCTCACCAAATAAAAATCCTTGACTAGCTGAGATGCAAGCTGGGGACAAAGGGAACATGAAATGGGTGGTAGAAAAAGAAAGTGATAAATATTAACATGGCCTGATAATCAGTTACAGAAATGAGGACTATAGTGATAATGCATATTTTGTCATCCTCCATATACACAACATATTATAATATAATATGATATGATATAATATGTACACACACATACACACACACACACAATAACTTCTTTTCCTTCTCCTCTATTATGTGTAGGAAATTTTGGTGGCTGCTTATTTATAAATTACCAGACCAGAGGAGTCACATGTGATCCTAAAGGGAAGAATTGTATCACCTGGTGATTCTAGACCTTGAAATGGATAGAAGTGGACTCTGAAATGACTGATTTTTGTGTCTCCCCTTCCTAAGAGAGCGAGAGTCTTCATTTGTATGAATAATAGAAGCATGAGGTTGATGTTGTTTGAGAAATAAAAATGGGTGGGAATGTAGAACAGCTGTTGAGTGGCAGAAGAGGTGGACTGAGCCAGCTCGATGCCTGTTTGCTCTCAGATCCATTCCTCACACTTCCCCTGCTCTGCTTCACAAGGTGACGACCCTGGCAAATTGTATTTCCAAGGTTCTGTTTCTAAATGGATTATGGTCAGGCCAGCTAGTGGTGGGGCTGGTGGGCAATTAAGGCCTGTCAAGGTGGCAGGGCCCTAGCACTTACCCAATCTCTCTATACTTAGGGCAGCTCCTCTGTCATTGCAGCTTCTTCTCTATGGTTTCAGCTCTGGCTGTGTAGCCTGCACTGTCATTCCAGTCCCTGGCACACGACAGCTCCTGGTTTCTCCAGTCACAGGGGTGGTAGCAACTTCTTGTTGTTGCTAATTTGAGTTGCCTCCCCATTTTCTGTTTGGCTTTTTAGCCTTTTCAATCTCTGTGCCTGGATCCCCACCTCAAATTCCCTCTACTGAGCTACCTGGAGTGGGCTGTTTTCCTGACTAAAGCCTGACTAAACCATGTTGGTCTTGGTGAATTCCTCTTCTCCTCATGCTGCACAGTTGCCTCAACTGTGTGCTATGATCTGTCAAGGGCAACATCAACGTCAAAACACACTTCATTAGATTAAACTACTACATCTTGACATTTTGCCTCTCAAATTCTTATCAGAGCTAAACTGATGAGTAAGGAAATGTGTGCCCAACAGGCTTTCTTGGTTAAATTCTCTAGTTAAAAGAATTCATCAACTGTATCTCTGACATTTTCTCTTCCTGTTAAAACCTGTATCAGTTATTCATTGCTGCACAACAAATTACCCCAAAACTTAACTTCTTAAAATAACAAACGTTTATCATTTCACATTATGTCCAAGGGTGGGGAATATGGGAGCAGCTTGCCTGGGTATTCTAAGTCAGGATTTCTCATGGGGTTGCAATCAAGCTGTTGGGCAATATTGAATCATCTAGAGACTTGACTTGGGTGGGAGGATCTGTTTCTAAGCTTGGCTGTTGGCAGGAGACTTCCATTCCTAAGTACATGGGCTTCTATATAGGGTTGCTCATAACATGGCAGCTTGCTTCCCTCAGAGAGACAGCTCAGAGAGACAGACAGAGACAGAACCAGAGACAAGAAACCTTCAGTATTTTATGACCTCATCTTGGAAGTCATACACCATCACTTCTGTTGTATCCTATTGGTCACACAGGCCAACCCTGGAGCAATACAGGAGGGGACAGCCCAAGGATGTGAGGCCAGCAGGTGGGTTCATTGGAGGCCATCATGGAGGCTGGCTACAACAGAACCTATGATCAGTCATCAAGAAATACCAAGGGAATTCCCTGGGGGTCCAGTGGTTAAGACTCCACACTTTCACTGCCAACAGCGTGGATTGGGGAACTAAGATCCCACAAGCCACGTGGCACGGCCAAAAAAGAAAACAAAACAAAAAGGACTGGTTTCCTTCGTTTTTGATATTTTATACATAATTTTTACTTTGAGAAAGCTGAGGCTAGGAAAGAGGAAATTAGAACATAATTGGATATTAAATAGTCATGTAAATGTTTTTACAGTCTCAATAAGCCTGTTTCAACCTTCCAAAATATCTTTTGCTAGAATTCATAATTTTCAAAGGGAAATTTCATATTTTTTAAAATTTCACTTGTGCCTCACAAAAGTACAGCTTTTACCACAATTAACTAATAGGGAAAAAAATACCATGAAGAATGTGAGGCAGACATTTTTCTCTATCTTTCATAGATGGAAGAGTCTGAGGTTCACAGCCTGCGGGGGTTACTCAGAAGGAGTGAGGAGAATGCAGTTTTCTGACTCCTGGTCTAGCAGGCTCTTTACTCACTTTGCAGCTTTATCTTTGAAATGTAAACAGACTCCAAATTCATTTGGGTTTTGTTTTAAAACAACACCTTGTGAAGGACCCAAGGTGGTTATTTTTACTGGTGTAAAATCACTAATGTAAAATAAGACTCGTAATTGGTCTTATGGATTCTCTTTCCAAAGCAATAGTTAAAGTGGTTATCTCCCTTTTAAGAGGGCCAGTCTGCGTACTTAGCAAATCCGCATAATTTATTCTAAGAGGTCTAAGGGGATTTTCATTTTCAGGTTTCTTTTACTCTGCAGCCTTTTAAGCTAGAAGGCTAATCATTCTGCATTATGGTAAGCATCAAGTCAAGAATGGAAGCCTCTCTGTACCCAACCCTGACAAGTTAGTTTTTTTGTTTTTGTTTTTAGTAGGAGAATATTGCTTTTCTCTAACACCATGGTTTGGTTAAATAAGAGTTTAACTATTTAAGAACATTCAAGATAGCCTTTCTAAAAATTATCATTATTAACTTTCATCTACTTGGTTTTCTCTTTTACTAAGAAATTCTGCTAATTTAAATGAAAATAAAAATACCCATCAGGGTCCAATATGAAGCAACTATAACTTAAATTAATAATAGATTAGTAGTTCCCTAACCTGCCCAACACTTCTCTGCAGACTTTAAATGGAATGTTTGCTTCCACCCACCTCTCCATCCCCAAGTGTCCTATCGCGCTCCCACAAGAAGCAGACAGTACTGACAGGCCTGGCTTATATGACCAAGTGCACAGATTGAATTAGAAAGCTGGCTTTGAGTCATTAGCAAGTATAAAAAAGAAGAAAACGAATGGTGCTTTTCCACTCATGTGACCCACAGTGTCGTGAATGCTGCTTGAACAGTGTGTCTGACACATCACACATCACACATCACAACACAGATTCCCCACTCAATTAGGGGTGAGAGTGTTCTATTTCCACAGCTGCTCAGTCTCCACCCTTCTGGGCTCTCAGGTTGGCTGCTCCTTGCTGTTCTTACATTCTGTAAGCCCCAAATCCAAGGTGTGGTAAAGATTCTCCATTCCCCCTTTTTTTCCTTAGCTTTAATATAAAAGCTTCATGTTTTGGAACATTAATGCTTGAGAAGTTTGCTAAAGTTGGAAATAAAGACAATGAACTGAAGATGGATGGCCATCAAGAAAAGGAAAGAATGGAGGGAGAAAGGAAAGAAGAAGTCAACAAAGAAAGGATTTAATGGGGTTTTATAGAAAATTTACCTTGCTACTACATAAAGAACAGATAAAAACCCAATCCTTACTCTTTAAACGTATCTGTACATTAATAGATCTGGCAGATCATAAATGCATAACTGAAATGGGAAAAATGGAGGGCAAGGGCCAGTACGCCAGCAATCATTATGCCTAAATCACTGTCTTCATGTGAAATCAAGATGCTCTAATCAGTGTTCACTCCTTGGAGATTAACCAACAAATAAATAATCTGTATGCTACAATAAATAGATTTTTTTTAAATACAGAATTAATCCTTTGTTGAACAAAAAGCCACCAGAATCTCACTAGCTCTGAGGTCAATTGTTTGGCTAATCCCTGTCCTCAATGTATTTGTCACTGAACTTTTGTTAAAGCATCTACATTAATGGTTCTCAAAAAGAACCACAGAGTTAGAATCTGTTTATGTAATACGCAGATCCCTAGACCCCTGAAAACATGGTTCTAATTCAACAAGTGGGCGTGGGGTGAGAGAGGAGTTCCTCTCAGCTTTCTGTTATAGGATGTCCCAAGAAGGACTGAAAAATCCTCCAAATGTGGTCCATCTCAGAACTTGTTGAAATGCAAGCTGACCCAAACTTACAGAATCAGAATCCATATTTTAACAAGATCCCCAAATGCTTTGTATGCAAATTAAAGCATGAGAAGTACCATTCTAGAGTAAGCAGCAGCAAACTTTTTTTATAAAAGACCAACTGGTAAATATTTTAGGCTTCCTAGGCCATGTGGTCTCTGTCACAGCTACTCTGCTCTGCCCCTGTCCTGCAAAGGCAGCCAATAAAACGGTTCTGTAAAGTATGGCCCATGGGCCAAATCTGACCAGTCACTTGTTTTTATACAGCCTGCTAGCCAAGAATGGTCTTTACATTTTAAAATGGTTTAAAAATATCAATAGAAGAATAATACGTTGTGACATGTGAAAATTATAGACATTCAAATTTCAGTATCCATAAATAAAATTTTATCAGAACACAGCCACATTTATTTGTTTACATATTGCCTATGGCTGCTATTATTTTACAATGGCAGAGTTGAATAATTGTGACAGAGTCCATATGGCCTGCAAGCCTAAATATTTACTATATGGCCCTTTACAGAAAACGTTTGCTAACCCCTGCAATAAAACTTTATTTGTGGACACTGAAATTTGAACTTCATATAATTTTCACATGTCACAAAATACTATTCTTCTTTTGATTTTTAAAACCATTTGAAAATGTTAAAAAAAACATTTTTAGTTGGAAGGATGTACAAAAGCCATTTGAAGCAACCTGGTTCTCAAAGCTTCCTTTGTGAAACACAACCCAGGTTTCCTGAAAAGAAAAAAATCTTCTTAAGCAAGGTTTCCCAAGCTCAAGTGTGGCTAATAGTAATTTCATTTCTCCTTAATGAAGTCACCCCTTCCCTGGTCTCAGTCACATGGTTTGGGAGGACTTCCACTACCACCAAATTCCAGGGGTTACAAACTCCCAAACAAGCCAATCAGTGAACTCCTATCCTTTGGATCATGGTTTGGGGTTCAAGGCACATGATCCTAAACAAGGGCCAATGAGGTGTTAATGACATTTTCTGGACTCCTTTCTCTGCAGATGCTACTGATGACTATTTCCTAACAGATGCAAACAAGGAGGAATGTAGCCATGAGTCCGGGGGACAGCCACCTTGTGACGCCCCCAAAAAAAGCCTGCCAAAAATCAGCACCAACACCAAGAAGCCAGAGATGAGAAAAAGAGATTTCCTTTGTGCCTTGAATCACACTTCACCTGAAACTACACCAAAACTATTTAAGTGGGTAGGCCAACAAATTCCCTTTATTGTTAAACGAAGTTGAAAAAAATTTCCCACTATTAGCAACACAGACTCCTAACTGATGCACACATTATCTCCACTCCCCTTCCTTAATATTTTATTTCAAATACTTGCATTTTATCTGGTCATATGTAAATCCTCCTCCTCCAACCCCACACCCCCCAAAATGAGCAAATCAATCTTGTCAGCCTGTCAACCTTAAAATCCAAAGATCACTGTTGTACAACCCAAATGACAAGGAACTCCTCTGGAAGTCAAACCCTGATGCCAAGGGCAGGACTACAAGTTTTCTTCTATGCTCATGACCAAATGAGGCCTTGCTGCAGAATTCAGGTTTGGTTCTTAGAGCAGTTGTGTGGGCTTCATGAGCATCATCAAAGCCTAATATGTGTGAGCCATGACTGAGAGAATGTAGCTGCATAAATTAGGAAACCAATGACAGGTAATGAGAAGGCTTTCCTACCCCTCAGCAAAGCTCCTGTCAGAGGGTCAGCAGAAGTCAGGCAACCTGGTTCAAGGACATGACCAGCAGTGTAGGTGATTTTGGGCGTGTCACTTCCTGATCTAGGCTTCAATTTTCCATTTCCTCATCCACAAGATGGGAGGGGCTGAATTTTAGTGACCCTGTTGGTCTTCTCACACATTCTGCAATGTCTTGGTCCCTGCTGCAGTAATCCAAGCTAAGGACCTCACCTCCCACAGTGCCCTCTATGTAATGTGTTTGTGTGTGGTGGGGTGGGGTGGGGTGGGATGGG
>NW_020173727.1:1452191-1499717 GCF_003031525.2 Neophocaena asiaeorientalis asiaeorientalis | reverse complement strand
GGATGGGGGGGGAACTTGCTGGTGGCCCTTTTTTTCTCAACTTGCATAGAGTCAGTCATGCTTTTCTAGTATTCATCCTTGACAGAAACAACAGACATATCAGAAGTCACCCTTTCCTGTTAAAGGTATGGTGGGAAACGATGAAAGTTATAGGTTTCAGTGTGGGACTTTGATTAATCACAGATGGATTCTCAGAAGAGGTGGGACATTCTTATTTCTCACTAGCTCTGGTCAAATCCAAAGCTAAATGTGGCCAATAGGAAGACTGCAGTGTCATGAGAAAGACTAGGAATTCATGAGCTTTTTGGGGTGCTTGGTTCAAACGTGTGTTCCTTCACCCGCCTCTGCCCTGTTAGGCACCAGGGAACCTGAGTCTAGTCACTCTGGGTAGAACCAAGAAATACACAAAATTCTTAGGTGCTTTGGATTCAGGTAGACTTTGAACCACACATTGAAACATCACTGTCCAAAAAAGTACTTTTTTCAGAATGTTTAAAATAAACAATAGCCATTTATAATAACATCTTATTTTTTAAATGTTTCCAAATGATGTGACCTACTGGATCATTACAAAAGCCCTGTGACATAGACAGTATTTATTATCAAATAAAATTTATGAGATTTATTTTACAATGAAATGATGTGTATAAAAGCACCTGCCACAGATTTTGATATACCTTAGGTCTAGGTAAATGTTAGTTATCATTATAACTAGCAGTTATACAATATAAGAAGCATCCAATCATTTTCCAAAAGAGTGAATTGTGGCACAAAGGACAAGTGACTGACAAGAAGTCATCCTGACTAGTAAAGGTCTTCAGAATCCTGCCACATATGGTAGCCTCCACCCCTAGGTGCCTCCTTAGAAGAAGAGAACTTTCTGAGGTTTGTTGTTTGCTTGATTTTTTCCAGACACATTGGTTTTGAAGTGTTTTTGGAGTTGCAGAAGAGTAGGGGCTAAAAGTGCTGGGAGATGGGAACACAGGAGAAAGGAAAACAAGAATTCTAACCTATGCTCCACCAACTATTAGCTGTGTGATTTATAGTAAGTTACATAACCTCTCTGTGCCTTAGTTTCCTCATCTGTAAAAATCAAATGAGATAATATAGGTAAGGTGCTTAGAATATTGCCAGGCACATACAAGCACTTGAAACAATTTAATCATTATATGGGCCATTTGCTTCACCTCACAGTAAGAAAAGCAGCACTAGGCTTTTGGGGTAGCTGATGAGCTGAGGCTAGTGCTGGCTGAAGCTGAGAGCAGTCCTTAAGTATTGGGCTGTGTGCCCAGCACATCCCACTTAAGGACCATTCACAAACATTCACTACTTAGAAGGTCACTTTAATAATTAGTCTTGCTTTGCTAATTATATTTTACTGATTAGAAACTACTGCTGACAATACTGGGGTTGCTGAGAGTGCTAATTTTCTAGCTGCCATCTGAAAATAATAATGACTGATTTTGCTGTCCAGACATTTACCTTTAAACTGACGGTGTCAATAGCGCACTGTGATGGGAATACAAAGAGGGAACTCTGGAGGCTAGAAGACGCTGTTGTATGATTCCCTCCCTGGCATTTCCAGACCTGACATTTAGCCCTAAACCTGACACCCCAACCCCGACGTAAATATTCCTTAACATCAGGAGATAGTTGCTTGCTTGTAGGAAGATTAAAAACAAACCTAAAGAATGTGGTTTGTAAAAACACTTTGCTAATAACTAATAACAAATAACCTGTGCTTAAGGAGACCCTACCCTGTGCTCAGCATTCTACATGCATCATCTCATTTAATGTGCCCAACAGTCCAATAACGCAGGTGCTAGTATTCCATACATTTTACAGCTAAGGCAAAGAGGCACAAAGAGACGACGTGAAGTGCCCAAAGTCACACATATAGCAAGTGGCAGAGAAGAAACTTGAACCCAGCAAGTCATGAATAAAACCAGCAAGTCTATAAGTAATCTTTTGACTTCTTTGGTCCCTCTCCGCCCCTTTTTTTTTAATTAAAGGGGAGAGGGCTTTTAAAAATAAAAAAAGAAGAAGAAGATATAATTCTAGTGTAGTAATAGTATTAACACCATTTGTGCGCACCACGTGGTCCGCATAACACTTACGATGCATCATCTCAGTTTAACTTCAGGAGGACCTAGAGTTAAGTATCTATCCAGATCCATTTTACAGATGAGAAACAGAGGCTCAGAGAAGTTCAGTGATTTGCCCCAACGCCAAAGAGTTAGAAAGGGTCGAGTTGGGAGGTAGGAAATAAAAGTCTAATAAACTGTCAGCCTGAGAAGGGCTGTGTTGAGACGTCCCAAGCCGCCGCCAGACCCCGAGCCTCGGCCTTTCTCAAAGCGCTCCAGAAGCGCTGCAGCTGAGCCGGGACAGGCGGCAGTCTGGGGACCCAGCCCCCACGCAGCCCTGCGCTAATGGGGGTAAAGCTCGGCCGGCGCCATCCTGCAAGCCGAGTCTGATAATAGCCCTGATTAAATGGTGGGGCAGCCAAGGGAAGGCCCCCGCCGCCGCCAGCGCCACCGTCACCACGCCGACTAAGCAGGGACCGGCAGCGGCGGGGCCTCTAACTTGGACGTCTGCGTCCCAGCCGCAGGGACTGCGGCGGTCGGAGCCGAGGGCACCGTCTCTGGCCCCGGGCCCTGGGTTGGAGCCGCGTCTGCGGGACGGTAGCCCGAACGCCTCGAGCAGAGAGGCGGGTCGGGGTCTGCTTCTCCACCATTCGGTCGTTCGCAGGGACCCCTTACAGCGTCACTTCAGGAAGCATCTTTAGGAATCTGAGTCCACCTCTAGAGTCACCAAGTGATGGAACTTAGTGGAATCGAGCATACAGCGCTGTTGTCCCCTTTACTCTGGGCTTTCGTGGCCCCTCCACGGTGGAGGTCTGGGCCGATGACAGCCGCAAAGGGGATGGGTTGGTGGGAGAGAACCAGCGGATCCCAGAGTCAAGAGGCGAGAGTGAGCCTTGCAAGCCCCTGGGCTCGGTGAGTCTGCGCCTCTCCGTTGCGGAAAGTGTCCGCTTCCTGCCATCGCATCTCCGTAACTGGGGCCGCCGCTCCCAGTGTGCTCAGCCGGCGCCGGGCACTGTGCGAGCCTCCCGCTTCACGCTAGGGAAACTAAGGCTCAGAGTAGCCAGATAGCCCACGGTCACTTGGCCAATAAAGGACAAAGCTGGCTTCAAACCTCCAAAACTTGAAAGTCTGCCTCCCATACTTGGGGGTACGCAGACTCCAGCCAAGCTCTGCATGATCTCCAGGGCCAGCCCCGCCTCCATCCCCCCTCGCCGCCTCCGCTGCCTCCGCGGAGCCTGCAGATTAGTCGGTAATTACCCCCAGGAAAGAAGAAATAATGACAAAGGCCGCCTGGGCTCGCGGTCTATGTGCGACACCGAAAGACCTTTACTTGGCCTGCCTTCTGTTTTGCACGCCGGGTGGGTGGGCCGTGGGCATGCGAATTACATCTGCCCACATTTGAAGGAACAATGTTCTCTGGCCCGGTGAGCATACAACAAAGACAGGCAGGTGTTTACGGGTTTCTGGGGCTGCTATATGCAAACGGAGAATTCAGCCCTTTCCTCCGAACTGCCTCTGCTTCCAGAACCGGAAACTAGCCAAGTTAGTGATAGCATTCGATATGGGTTGGAGGTTAAGATTGCGGAGCGAAACGACTTGGTCACACAGCCCAAGGTTGCCTCCCACTCCACCACGAAACTATCCGTGTGCCCTAGATCAACTGAGTTACTTCGCGTTCTGAGCCTCATTTTCTGCAACTTTAAAATGCAGATGATAATGCTACCCGACAGATACTATTATCAACATTATGTATTTCTTGGGAAGCCTAGTGCAGCGCCAGGCACATATTAAGTGCGCAATAGAAGCTCTTTGCAATGCATTGAAAAACTAGCATCCAGGACTTGAAATGTACACAAAATGCCTTCAAACTACGTGAATTAATGGAAGAAGATGCAGCCCAAAGGCCATCTGTGGACCTCCAGTCTTTCCAGTGAGGGCGTTCACAACAGAGAGGCCGCGTGTTTGAGCATCCCCGGGGACCTGGCCGCTTCCTAGTGGTGAAGTATGAGTTTCTCTTACACCATAGAAATCGAGTGAGACCCAGAGCCTTTCACAGACTCCAGAGAGAAAGCTGTTTCTTACATTCCTTACAATTCCAGGCTGGAAACTGGGGCTCTTGGACACAGTTCTCCATCAGATCTAATCTGTATCAATTACAAATTTGTAATTTGTATTAAATTGAAAAGGGGCCTCGCCAAAGTTCCAGAGTTGGCCAATAGTAGTATCTGTGAAGTTCTTTACCCTCACATGGACATTAACCTTCACAACAAACTTGATGTAGGTATTATCATCAGAAAACCATATTTTACAGATATGGAAATAGAGGCACTTACCCAAACTGGTGTTTCTAATGCCAGGCTCCACACCTTCCTCTGCAAGCTTTTTAATTAAGGTTGTTTAGTCTGCCTTTATGCCCTTACATCCTAAGAGTTCTTTTAGCTCAATGTTGAGAAAACTGTAAGTATACTTTTCATATCGATGTTCTTTTATACATCTCCAACTAGGTTTTGAATCCTTGATAGGCAGGGATAATATGCAAATTATCCAGCCCCATCCCCACCCCAATAACCCAATGCCTTGTCCACAATGAATGAATGCCCATAAACAGTTGAACTGGGTATCTCTGCTCCTTGTTTCCTCAAGTCTTTATCACAATTTCTATTTATTTGTGTGTGTATGGTTTCATGTGTTTATTATTGGTGTCTCCCACCAGACTGTGAGTTGCATGAGGCAGAAATTTTAGGGTTCTGATCACTGGTCTATTCATGGAACCTAGCACAGTACCCAGCCCAAAGTAAGTACCAGGTAATATTAGATAAATGAACAAATACTCTGCATTCTTTATATTTTGCTGGATGCATACATCTTTGTTCCCTTACATAATACATGCTTCAAGTCGTCTGGAACATGCTGACATTTGGGAATAGGCACCCAAGCCCTTACTGGGTGTATTTTGCCCTCTGTGGGTAAGGGAATAAAATGAGCTTCAATCAAATTGCTTCTGGGGAGACTTGCAATGGGGGCTGGCAGCAGATACCTTGTAGGACTACTTCCTGCCTGGGTCTTCCCCGCCTTGATCTCCCAAACCTCTTGATAAGGACCCAGACAAGTTGTCACCAAACAGCTGGCTCTAGCTCCTGAAAATCGAAGGCAGGACATGCTCCAGCAATCACCCAGGGGACAGGGTGCAGTTGGTTGTTGGAAGGCTGGATCACCTTCCAAAATGTGGTAATCGCTATAAGTTTAATTAGGTGACATCTGCAAAACTGACACTACTTTGTAAGAGGAGGGGCGCTGACAAGACAGCTGTGGTTGCTCTTCTACGGAAATCGCCTCATTTAGTTTTCAGTTTGTTTTTAAACACCTAAGAAATCACAGCTCAGGAAGGATGCTTGGGCCGCCTGTCTGGCTGTGGTGTGCCCTATCCACGCAGGCCCCACGCCTCCCCACCGGTGGGCCAGGGCACCCGGCCAAGATGACCTTCATCCTGATGCAGGGGACCATCCTCTGTCCTCTTTCCTCCTCCTAGTGGGGGTTCCTGCTTAAACAGTTCAGTGTGCACGATAATGGCAGGGGCGATGCTTTCAAAGCTAGAGATTTGGGTGGAAATCATCGCTCTACTGATTATTATCAGTATAATTTCGATCAAATTCGTAGCCTTCCTGACCCAGCCAAGACTAGGATGAGAGCCTAAAATTTAAGGGGGTGCCAAAAAAAACTAATAAATAAATGATATTTCAATGCAGTAATTTAAAAGATCAAAGTTCATGTAAAAATTCATGATGTACGAAATATCTAAGTGCTAAACACAGGATCGGTCAGCAGCCAGGCGGGTGAGACAGGGGAGGCGACGACGTCCCAAGAGGAAGCCTGGAAAAGGAGGGCAGGAGCCCGTATGGAGGAGGAGGAAAGAAGGTGGAGGAGGAAGGAGGGTGGAGGAGGGATGGGAGAGAGCAGGTCTGGATTCGTCGCCCACAGGGTCCGAAGAGATTTCTTTGCCGTTCTTGGAATCACGCTGCGAGTTTTGCACTCAATTCTAACGTACAACTTCTGCCCTGGTCAGGAGGATACCTGGGGCGCCTAGGGTCGGTCCCTGCAGTCTAGAGCTCCTGCGGAACAAACCTGCATGCGAGTGGTCGAGAGAAGGAGCGGGAAGGTCGCGACCCTAAGGGATCAGCCTGTGAAGAGCTCTGAGGCCCCGCGCCTGATCTCTGCCCGTAGGCCCGGTGGCTCCACCCGACGGGAACCGGGGAAGGCCCCAGGCGTCCAAGTTCCCGTAGCCGGGCGGTGGCGCGCACCCACAGACGCCGACCTCCTCGAGCTTGAGGCCCGGCCGGCAACGTCGCAGTGCCGGGGGCTCTGGCCCGGAAAGATTTTTCCCTTCACTATCTGAGGGCGTAGGCCCTGGAGATGGGCGCAACCTGCCTTAGGCCCACAGGACGTCCCTTTCCTGGGTTCCACAGCCGGGCGCCAGTGTGAAGTCCCGGGCCGCTTGGGCGCGCACGCGCGCACAACACACACACACACACACACACACACACACAATGGCTGTTGTAAGAAGGAACCAGAGGACTCACATATTCTCTCACCTCTATGTGACCTTTAATAGTCACACACACACACACACACACACACACACACACCGCTGGATGACACTCTGGCCGCGCCCCTCGAGGAGCTGATCTATGCTTCACCCTTAGAACCGGAATTGGGCGAGGGCGCCTCGAGTCGCCCGGCCCTGGGGCCTCCGAGGTGGACCTGAGCTCCGGACGTTCCGGGCCCGTTCTTGCGGCCGGAGCTAGAGGGGGCGCTTCTCGGGGACCACTTGGGTTCAAAAAATCTTAATTCCGTCAGGATGTGCATTTGAGCCTTGGTCCGGGTTCCTCCGAGGAAAGGCTCAGACCACTCCCCTCGCCGCACAGTGAAATCGGAGGCTGCGCCGCGCACTCCCTACCCAGCCCAGGGATGCGCGCTGCTCACGGCGCGCCCCCGGGACGTGCAGCACCGGCTTCCAGGGGTTGCGGCCGCGCTCCCTACGCTGCTTCGGGTGTCTTTCTTGTTCGGTAAACCGAACTTAGGAATCCAAAGGCACCGAAGCCCATTTCTTTTGCTTTTAAGGAGTTTACCAAAAAGAGCGGAAAACAGGATGGGGACGAGATCTCGGGAGTAGAGCTGCCCTTGCGTTGAGAAGCGGGTCTCCTTTCTCGCCCTCGGGTACCGGGCTGTGCTCTTGATGTGGCACCGGGTCCTGCCGCTCCGGGCGCAGTCGTCCCACGCGGGTGGAGGGTCCCTACCGCTGTCAGCGGAGGGTTCTGCGTTAGTGTTAAGCGAGGGGCTATTGGCCAAAATCGTGAAACCGTTTCTTCCTGCACAGTTCTGGGGTCGACCAACTTTTGAGTTCCGGAGACTACAAATGACAATTTGAAACGGTAGTGTGTATAAAGAGACATCTCCCAGTCCTCCATATAATCAAACTCCGTATAACCAGACTCAGACATATAACCCCAAATTTTAATTCCTAGGCTCCAAAGTTTAGCAAGATGTAAATAATGGTCCACTACCACAATGTGATCCCAATCAGTACATTCCAAAACTGTCTACACAGCTACCTGTACGTGAGCACGCGAAGAAAAGATCTCTGAGATCGCGAAATTGCAGCTCAAAAATTAAATATAATAAAATGCTGTACTCATGGTTTACTTATATTGGGGTGACTGTTTAGGCTTTTTACGCACCTTAACCCGTTTAATCCACAGAGCGACATTCTAGGTAGGAATAAATTATTGGTCTATTTTAATGTAGATGATGAAACTAAGGCTTTGAGAAATTTAGGTAACCTGTACCAAGTCTCAGGGAGGCCTAAAGTGGGCTAAAGTCAAGATTCAAAGCCTTCTCCAAGTGCAAGGCATTTTCCGGTGTCCAAGAGTCGCCCCCGCCCTCCTGAAGTCAGCCTGAGAAGGGCCTGCAGGGAAGTGTTAATGTGATTGCTTTGTTCCAACCCCCTCGGTGGCTTTACTTGTTAACCCGCGCTTACACCTGGGTTTTGAAGGGACCTCAGAACTGGGCGATCTCCTCTTCGGGTGGGCTTTGAATCACCCTGTGACGGCACCTCTCTGCCAAGCACTGGTTCCCCGTTTTTACAGCACGGTATTGATTTGCAGAGGCAATAAATCTAAGAGAAGGGACAGTGTGCCCCTGATAATTATGTTGTAGTATACATTTTATTGCCGCGGTTTCAACACCAACGAGATGCATCACTTCTTAGGGATCCCCAAACGGCTCACCTCTAGAGCCCGAATTTGTTTAAAGTAGTCCTTTCAATTCCTGTGGTGTGCCGCCTGCCTCCGCGCGCGCTAGCTTAGCTTCCTATTTTGCCTGCAGTAGGATGAACAGTCAAAGTTCGCTGCCCACCAGAGACCCAGAATTGGGCTAAGGCTGCGTGGGCAATTGGAAAAGTGGAAACTGATTGGGGGCAAATCATTTTTCCCCTTGCTCTGCCAGTTTTTCTAAAAATGTCCCTGTCATGAAATTATTCAAATTCCAGCCTGAACCGTTAAGATAATTAAGATGTGAAGTTTCCTCATATGAAAACTGAAACCAGCAAATAAGATCTTCGATGCCCAGTTGAAGCATAAAGTTCTAGACTATGACATCACTCACCCAAAACAAACCACCACCCACCTCGTGCCCCCCCCCCCAAAACCTCATGACAGAAATCTCCCTTCCTGGCCAAACAGTGAGACGGGACAGGGACAAGCTTGTGCCTTACGTTCAAACAAGGGAAATGTCACTGTTGCATTGACTGAGATAGGGTGTGTGTTGGGGTGGAAGCTTTATTAACCCAAGGGTCTGGGCTGTCCAAAAACAGCAAAGGACCAAAGACTCAAGAATAGAAAATAATCTGTAGGCGCATGCAGTGGTTTAGCCTCTATTCTTACCAAAGTTTAATCTGAAAGCATTCTCAGCCGGCGTTACTCTACTGTGGATCTCCCGTGAATAGCCCAGGCACAGCTGCAGGGCCCGGGTGTGATCAAAATCTTCGCCTGGAGTGCAGGTCTGCGCCTCTAGCTGGCTGGGCCGATTTTAGGGGAGATGCACCACCCTGCCAGCCAGACCCAGTTTCTCACTCTAAAGCAAATGGACCTGGGCTGGAAGACGGCGTAAATCCCTTCCAGCACAAAAGTCTATAGTTTTACAAACTTCCCCCTAACTTACATACACTCTCTGTACATTGAGACTAATATCAGAATGTTCCTTAGTCACTCTCATGCAGTACATTGTTAGAAACTATTGATACACGGTGACAAGACAGGCTTAAATCACGAGCCCCCAGCTGTCATCATGTTACTTTCATGGACGATTTCAACTTTTGACTTTCAGGTTTTTTTCCCCATAAGTTTATTTCAGGGGGTGGGGAATGTGTGTGCCGTGGAGAGAGAAAAACATTGGTGGGAAATGGGAGCTGCTTTCCTTTCTTTTTTTTTTCCTTTCAAGACCCACCAAGAGGCTCCTAATCGCCAAACCGACTGACTGGAAAGAGCGCAAATATTTACATGTACAGCTTGAGTGTGCGTGTCAGCCTAAGTTTACACGGCTCCGAGTGAAGCGGATTACCCTGCGAATTCGGAGAATTTAAGTTATTCAAGCTGAACAAGGCCAGCAAGACGACCCCCATAAGGCCGTGGTAAGTCCAGGTCGTAACCGAGTTTGTGAAGGCTGAAGGTTCCGTGTCCCCCAAGCCCGGGCGCTGTGAGGCTCGCACTCTCCAACTGCGCGTCGCGTGGTCCCAGCAGGGTGCCGCGCCCCCCCACCCCCCCGGCAAGGCGTCTGCCCCTCGCCTTCCCCTCGATCAAGGCCCGATTTTCGAGAGTCCCTCTCGAGAACCGGAACCCTGAATGAGAGGCGCACCGGTGTGCAGAAGAAGCCGTGGTTCTGAAATCATCCTTTGTCAAAGGCTCACAGCCCTCACTTAGCGTATCTTTTGCAGGGCTACATCTCTCCAGCCCCACTGTCTAGCAGCCAGATTTTGGAGCCCAACGAGTGTAGGTATCCAGCCCTGGGTGCTGCCCGGCGAATGGGCTCTGGCACATTGGCGCCAGCTCTACGGCGTCGGTTTCTGCCCTACTTAGCGCTTTCTAACTTCCTTTTGCAACTTTGAGCACCAGTAAGAAAAAGAATGGAAGGAGGAAAAACTCCCCGAGGCTTCCTCTGGTCTACGTTCCTGAGATCCCAGGTCTTAGGACGCGAACAAAATGCCCCCTCCCGACAGCGATCACCTCCTTCTCACTCCAGGACTGCGAGACCAGGCGGGCTGTGTCCGCGGCCGCTGCGCCAGCCTGGTGGTGTCACCCCATTCCCCGAACGGGTGCCATGCTCCAGCGGGCTGCTGAGCGAGGCCACGCGGACGCCGCGCCCCGGGCGCGCCCTCCCCACCCGGCCCCGCCCCCGGCGGCGGAATCAGGAAGCGGTGACGTGTGGCGGCGCTGACTGGCTGCGGGCCGCGGGGATCGCAGCTGCCAGCAAATTAAGGCGCAGGGCGGCGAACGCCCGGGCGCAGTGTCCTCCGCGCCCCTCCGCGCTCGCACGGCTACGCTCCCGCTCCCAGGCAACCACCCCATTTTAGCTGCGCTCGGCCGCTCCGACTGTCCCCAGAGTGGGGAGGGAGGAAAGACGTGGAGCGGGTGCTGCAGGACCCCTGGGCTTTGCGCAACTGATGCTTGTCTCCAGCTTCCGGAGGCACAGCCTGTGGTCCTACGGAGCGTCCCGGTGCTTGCACACCTAGCTGAGACCGTGGTTGGTCCTCTCCGGCTAGTTTGAAGTCTCTGCGGCTCGAGCCTCTTGCGGTGGGGGAAAGGAGAGGCCGGTGTGGAGCTCTCGGGAGGTTGGGGCTGACTCATCTAGAGTCCCCGACTTCCCTGTGATTGCACTTGGAAACTTTCCGCTGTGTTTCAGTCTCTGTCTCTCTTGGGGAAGCTGGACGGCAGTTCAGCAGGCCAGGTCCCTGGCCAGGACCGCGCACTAGGGGCCATGGAGTTCACGGCGTCGCCCAAGCCCCAGCTTTCCTCCAGGGCCAACGCCTTCTCCATCGCCGCGCTGATGTCGAGCGGCGGCTCCAAAGAGAAGGAAGCTACAGAGAACACTATCAAACCACTGGGTAAGTCGCGTGCTAGACCGTCGGCGTGCGCATGCATGGGAGTGCTGCACATTTGTCTGTCCCTCCGTTCCCTAGCTTCAGGAGGCTCTCGAGGGTGGCCACCTTTCCCAGCTCGCGGCAGCTCTGAACCTCAGGCCATAGACTATACGTTGCGGGTGGGAGATTTTTTTTTTTCTCTTAGGCCCGAATTCTTTAGGGACTTCACAGTCTGTTAAATGCAACCGGTTTCGTATCTCGTACGTATATCGCTAGTCGCTTTCCCTACCTATTTTTCTAGAATCCTTATGTCAAGTCAGACATCCGGTGTGTGTAACTTTGTTGGGATAAAAACATTTAGGGGATAAATACTAATAAAACCCCTTTTAATGACTCAACAGGATTTACGATGCGTGTAACACCTGCTTGTGCATTTGAAACCAAGGAGACTCTGACTTCACAAGAAACTAGTTTAATTTTGTTTTTCCCCCGAGTTGAATAGACTACACAAAGTCAGCTCCTTAAGACAACTGTCAAGTGCTGTAGAATAAGCCAATTGTCCCCGCATGAACCATTTTCTTCACAGAAGCTCTAGACTTATCTGTAAGACATCATTTCATAACTGCCGTCATTTTCAGTGGAGGTTGGCAAAAACATTAGCCAGTTACCATTTCCCAGATTCCTCAACTTTTAGCTATACTGTTTATTTAACAACCTTTACCATTTATAGAAGACACTACTCTCAGAGTAAAGGGAAAAAAGGGACTATATTCCCCTTACCACGAGTGAATTGTGTGGGAAAGAAACTGCTGGAGATAAGTGTTTTAAGTCCCTTTACAACTGAGGGTTTACAACTGAGGGCGAAAGAAGTGTTCTCATCATCACCTCTTGGGTCCCCGGGTAATAATTATTCCACACCCTGATCATCTGGTAGCCCTAAAACTGTGGAAAGCATCAAATAGCGAACTTAGGGTAATATTTTTAAAGCCTTTTAAACTGTAGTCAATTTTTTTCTTCCTTCTCCCTGTCCTTCTCAACATTTTAACAGCTCACACCTTGAAACAACAATAATAATATAAAAGATGAAATGTTAGAGATGAAAAATAAGGGGCCTGGGCAGAGAGAGAAGAGGGAACTAAAATCCCTGCAGCAACTTAGAACCAAGGAAAAGGAAACCGGAAGATCTCCAGAAAACATGTCAAAAAGTCTCCTCCAAGGTTTTCACTCCCTTTCCCTGGTTCTTCCCACCTATCCTCCTATGTAAATCTAAACCTGCCGAAGAAATGGAAACAACCAATCAGACAAACTCCAACTGTTTAGAAAAAAATTCACCACCAATTTCAAAGTTACGTTTGTGGCACTTCCCAACATTATCCGCTCCTATTTAGGGGGCCTCTGAATTCTTTATAAACGCCCCCATTATAATTTGGTAGCTAGCAGGAAAAGAGGATTTCAGGTTAAAATTCCTGACAGAAGTACAGACAGTAGACTGGGAAACATGCCAGCTTCAGCTCCACTGTCATTACAACATTGCTTTCCTTCTCTACTCTCCTGAGAAAAAACCCACCTTCCTCTGAATTCTAAACTATAAAACCATTCACAGCTCACGGTACCTCCACCCTCACCCCAGTCTGTAAAATGAGCATCCTCCCTCCCCTGGGGCTTTTGAGACCGGCTCCAAAAAGAACCAGAACCGTTTTTCAATTGTCAGAAGGCATTCTAGTCCCTTTCAGGGGCCAGTTCAACAGAGCACAATTAGCAGCTGTAAGCCAAGGACTCGGGCATGTGAAATACCTGTTAAGAGAGAATGAAACACTAGCGAGATGCTGAAGAAACTGTAGGGTGGAAGTCACAAGTGTCTCATTACTGCTCATTTAAACACGTTAAATCTACTCAGAAGAACCACCTCAGACGACTAGATCATTAATTTTTTTTTTAAATTGAGATATAATTGACATATAACATTGTGTTAGAGCATTTCTGTATCATTTTCTTCTTTCTCCACTTCCCAACCCTGACCACTGGTTAGTCTGGAGCTTACAGCATTTGCGTTTTTCAATTGTCAGAAAATTTCTAAGGCTACTTGTTAATTCCCTATAAAGATGTTATGTGAATGTGTTTCTGAAAACATTAATAAAAAATATGATTTTACCATGGCATGGTTCTCTTTGAGTTTGAAAACAGAAGGATAAGATAATTTGGTTATTCTTAATTTAAAATGCTTCCATGAGTTGGATTATTCTTCTAAGAGAAAAGAAGGTAAAAATTCTCTATTTCCTGCTTGCCTGCCCCAAGTCAAAAGAGAAATGTGAGAAATAAAACATTATATGTGTGTGTGTGTATGTATGTGTGTGCGTGTATATGTATATATATATATATATATATATATGTATATATATATAACTTGTTTCAATTCCTTGAGGGCACTTAGAGTTGTTTGAAGTTCAGTTTCACAATGCGGATTCAAGTAGTTTCTTTTTTAAAGGATGCAAGATAATTGGGACAATTACAGAGCTCCCCCTGTATTCCATCAAAGTGACTGGTGTAGTCCCAGGCCCTTATCATCTGTGGGGGAGAGTGTTTGGTTCGTAGGCAGTGGTGTTTCAGCTTGATGGTAGATGGCAAACTGTTCTTCCTACTTCAATACTCTGCTCTTCTGGGTTTGGGGTTCTTTTGCTCACTTCCAAAACGTTCTTGAGAGAGAGAGACATAAACATATCATCCCTCAAGTACTTGTTTCAAGCCCGGTCCAAAAAATTGGCCCAGAGATTGTACTCCTGTGATTTAACAAGCAATAAATATGCTAGTCTTTCATAGGATCTCAGGCTGGGAGGGAAATTATAAAAATGCCCTAATGTAACATCTGAAAGCCTAGGAAACTGGGAGCCAGGCAGAGAAGTGAAGTGATAATTTTTTAACCCCCCCAACACCCCTTTTTCACTTTTTCTTATGGGGAGGTGACTCCAGGAGGGAAGGGAAGTTCCTCTCAAAGTGAGGATGGTGCTGATTTCTTCACTCCCTTGATCTCCCTGCAGAAAAGTGTCCTCTTTGTCAATGAGGAAGAACTGGCACTAGAGCCCACAAGCTGTGAAGTCTAGAACATGGGAGGGATAACAACAGGACTACTTGCTTTTAATTCTTTATGATCATGCCTTTCTCTTTATCCACTCCTCGCATTTCTGTTCTCCAAAGTGGGTTTCAGTAATGGTGGTAACAAATCATGGTTCTAAAACTCACTCATTTGGTTCCGTAAGCAAGCAGGAGCCATGTCACTTCCCAGGAATTTCGGGCTTAATTTATATAGTGATGGGTTATTGCTGTCCTTCTGGAGATTCTGTGCCTAACTTTTCCAAAGTCAAATCCAGGAACCTATTTCAGTTGTGCTGTTCTCCTTTCTGTATCTTTGCTTGACAGAATTAGCTGTCATTCTCAATTCTCTTTGCCTGCAGAACAATTTGTCGAGAAGTCGTCCTGCACTCAGCCCCTGGGCGAGCTGACCAGCCTAGACGCTCACGGGGAGTTTGGTGGCAGCGTCGCGGGCAACAGCAGCCCATCTTCCTCCTCTCTGTGCACTGAGCCGCTGATCCCCACCACCCCCATCATCCCCAGCGAGGAAATGGCCAAAATTGCCTGCAGCCTGGAGACCAAGGAGCTCTGGGACAAATTCCACGAGCTGGGCACAGAGATGATCATCACCAAGTCTGGCAGGTTGTAGGGGGGCTTGTCGAGTGAGGAGTGGGGAGAAGGGAATAGTGCCCTGGGTGGCAGAGGGAGTTTCCAGGAACTGGGTGAAACTCTACTGGTCCTGAGCTCCAAGAGGAAGCTTCGCTCAAGGAGGGTTTCTTTCGGCAGACTTGCTTTTGGAAAGAGCTGCTGAGACAGATGTCCAGGCATTTGCTTTCTTGGGATCTGGCAGTGGGAAACCCCACCCCTGCCCTAAGGGCATGGGACTGGGATCTCTGGCCCCCTGCAGCCTGGGATGGCTTCTGGGTGCAGGGTCGGCATCTGGAGGGAAGCAGGAACTCAGCTCATGCCGGGGTACAGGGCGGGCTGCTGGGTGCTGTGAGGGAGGCAGGCGGCTTCCCTTTTATCAGCCTCAATTTGCAGAGGCTCCCATTAAAAACTAAAATGAAAACCCGGGAGGAAGAATGAAATTTGAAACGACCACACTCCCGGTAGGAAGGAGCTCTGGTGCAGGGGGCCCCTTGGCGCCGCAGTGGGCTGATTCAGGGCAGGCAGGAAGTCCCAGGTGCAGGCTGCTCCTGGGACTGGGGCTAAGGCTCCGGGGGTCGGTGGCCCCTTGGCGCCTGACTGTTCCAGCTCTCAGGACTCTGGGACACACCGCCCAAAGTCTCCCGAAACGAAACCCAACTTGAGAACCCTGCTCTGGCTTTCTACTGAGGCAAGAGTGAGTTTTCTCCCTGGAAGGCAAGGAGGTTATAGGACTCTGTCTGCTCTGGAGACTTTGGTCTGGGAGCCTAATGGGCTTGATGATTTAGCACAGGATTTTCCCTAATTGCCGACCTTTGGGTATTAATGAGGACTCCTACAGAGATGACACTTAAGATTATCTAGGCTCGGGAGAAGGTCAGTCTCCGTATTCACATCTCTGAATGGCTTTACAGGAAACACAAATAATTTGGGGGCTGGGTAGGGAGGGAAGGCGGACCCTTTTCCTCCCTCTCTAATTCGGGTGATTCTTTTTGTCTGTGTCAGGAGGATGTTTCCTACCATTCGTGTGTCCTTTTCCGGCGTGGATTCTGAGGCCAAGTACATAGTCCTGATGGACATCGTCCCTGTGGACAACAAGAGGTACCGCTATGCCTACCACCGGTCCTCCTGGCTGGTGGCTGGCAAGGCAGACCCTCCGCTGCCAGCCAGGTTTGTACCTCCAGATTTTCCAGCCAAGCAAAATGTGTATTAACCTTGCTGGCAGACTGTCTCCTGCCCTGGTTGTTTGAATTTTAAGCAGGTCTGTTTTTAAAGCTGTGAGTTCTGGTAAGAGAGCTTTCCAAGCCCAGACACTCCAGGATTAACTACACAAAATATGGGTTAGTCTCTGAGAAAGGCAGGAGTTTGTATGCAGAACACTGCCTTTAATTTTATCTTTCATCATAATTCATTTCAAAATTTTTCTTAAATTTCAATTGGAATATTTATTAGAAATCTGGACCCATTTCATATGGCATCCATCATTTCTATTTGGCTAACACCAAACAGAATAAACCTACTGATGAAGTGGCTGCCCTAAAATCCTTTTCAGAAGTGTGCATTTTAGTAAAGTAGTAGTTGCTTATAGTAAATATTTGTTATAACGTGGTTATAACTTCATAGTAAATACCATATTGGTAAAATGTGGTTGGTTTTGACCAGTAAAAGGCTCAGAGATTTTTAAGTAAGAAAAGCAAACTCTTTTTTTTCCCTCATTATAATAAGTGGATAAATGTAATTCAACATCAAGTTAATATTCTTCTACTGAATTTGTTTTTCTCTTTCTGACTTACTTCACTCTGTATGAATATTAAGGTCCATCCACCTCACTACAAATAACTCAATTTCATTTCATTTTATGGCTGAGTAATATTCCATTGTATACTGTATGCTAAAAAAAAAAGGGGGAATCAAAAAAAAAAAAAAGGTTCTGAAGAACCTAGGGGCAGGACAGGAATAAAGATGCAGATGTAGAGAATGGACGTGAGGACACGGGGAGGGGGAAGGGTAAGCTGGAACGAAGTGAGAGAGTGGCATGGACTTATAAACACTACCAAATGTAAAATAGATAGCTAGTGGGAAGCAGCCACATAGCACAGGGAGATCAGTTCGGTGCTTTGTGACCACCTAAAGGGGTGGGACAGGGAGAGTAGGAGGGAGACGCAAGAGGGAGGAGATATGGGGATATATGTATATATAAATATATATATATAGCTGATTCACTTTGTTATAAAGCAGAAACTAACATACCATTGTAAAGCAATTATACTCCAATAAAGATGTTAAAAAAATATTCTTTTACTGAGAAATTACTCAATATATTAGGTAATGACCCAAACAAAACATGTTCGTTTTTGTGCTATTCAATGGTAATGTTTTT
Source organism: Neophocaena asiaeorientalis asiaeorientalis (assembly GCF_003031525.2). Classification (NCBI taxonomy): domain Eukaryota; kingdom Metazoa; phylum Chordata; class Mammalia; order Artiodactyla; family Phocoenidae; genus Neophocaena; species Neophocaena asiaeorientalis. Next base: position 1,482,412 of record NW_020173727.1, on the reverse strand, counting down.
CCAGGAGAACTCCATTTTAAAAATTACATGCAAACCTTTATTGCTACTGCCCAAATGAGCATTCTGGGGGAAAAAAACCAGCAAGTTCTTACTTACATGAATACTAATAGTTTAAGAACAGGACTCTAACTGCATACTTTAATACAAACAATGAATCTTAGCTGACTTTACATTTAGGGTTCTAAAACCAAGCCTTACAGCTTTAAAGTTGTTTTATGACTAAGTAATTTTTATAATTGATTGGAAGTTCATATCAGAGCTAAGAATTTATTTAAATGTACAGGTTTAGGAACTCTGAAGTTATAGTTCAAAGTATGGTTCTTTGTTAGTATCTAGTCTGGAGTCTAAGTCAAGGCACAGAACCAACACAGTTTACACATACAGTTGGAATATTAAGCTTACTTAGTGGTTGATCATATTATTGAACTTACAGTATATTAAATACACTAGAGAAGAGATTAAAAGAAGCCTCTCCAAGTTTTCCATTCCCACAAGAGACTAGGAAGGAGATCTTCCCAGCCCTTCCAAATTGGTATATTAAATAACATATTAAATAATTTTTAGGACTAAAATTTTTTTTAAATGTCACTGATTTTTTTTTAAAAAAAGGAGCAAGATTTACAAATTTACAATAGATATTTAAATGAATATAATTAGTGTTCTCTACTATTTACTATTAACTAGTCAGTTCACATTACTCTAGAGCTTCTTTCCAAAATTTACAATTTTTTTTTAAAGGGGGGAGAGAGAGGAAGAAAGAAGAGAGAATGAGAGAAGTATTTTAGCAGATTCCTAACCATTTTTACAAGCAAACCCCTTTTCTTTTTTTTCTCTAAGTCTTTCCTTTAAGAAGTTAATCACTCTTATTTAGCATACATTTTCCTCCTATCTGAAGGTATGGGGAACTGGTGCAGGCCAGTTGGAAATATGACATGCCTTGTTTATGTTACTAATCTGTTCTGGCTGGAAAAGGAAAGCATGTACCAATACACTATCTTAACTGAAGCATGTTTAAGCTATTGCTGGAATTTTAAGTCCCAGAGGACTTGAGAGAAGCGGGGCTTCCTGTATGCTTTTTCATTCATACTAGTTCATCTTACTTATATTGATATTAGATTGAAATGTTTTGTGCATTATAGGATAGAAATATTCTAGATCATATAAGCAACTGTTCTTTATTATTATTAAAAGACATAGTGCTATATTTTCTAGCTTCATATGGGAAAGGTGAAGAACTTGGGAGGTGATCATTTTTGAACTGATGGTAGAAATTCCTTGCAGTTCTAGTTCTTTGAAGCACTTTATTTTAGACTGAAGTTTATCAGTCAGCTGTTCCTTATCAGAAGAAATGATGCTTGACAATATCATTTGATCATAGTAATGGAAAACACATTATATATGACCTAAGTAATGTTATATTTTCATATAGGACATTTCCTTTTTTTAAAAAGTAGTCGATATTTAAATAAATTAATCTTTATTAATGTTATCATATGTGGTGAACTGATACTTAAAGAGGGACCATCTCATCAACTTCTAGGACTTTAAATATTTTTGAACCTTTTTGGAGGAGTGGGTAGGATATGGTGCTGATTAGTAAAACAACTGCACCTATAAAGTTATAGCCTTGGAGGGGTGACACTTGAAAAGCTATTATGGTTGTGTCATCAAAGAATACTTCAATTGAAAGGCAATTTTGAGCACTCCTTAAAAAAAAAAATCAAACAAACAGGCAGACAAACACCTACGTTCTTGTATGGGTCTGGTAAGAATCTTTAGTGCTGTCAGCCTGTTTTGTGCTTTGCTTCTTGTGGGCTTTGTGAGTTGCAGCACGTGCACCCAATTCTTCTATTCTTAGTCCTCTGTGTGACAAACCACGGCATAGACTTCTTGTTCTTTACATGAATATGTTTTTTATTTTTCCTTGTCTTTGCCCCAACCATAATATTTGTTTAATGATAGTTATAAATATTCTACACAAAATATAGATAGAAATAACCCATTGCATGGATAAAGGAATTTATCCCATTAAATCAAGGATATTTCCTTCCTCTATCATTAGTTCTATGACATACCTGACTTCAGAAACGCTTATGTTGAGTGGATACTAGGATTGTGATTTACAAAGAGTTGTACTTAGTGTGAAGCTTGCAGGCAAAACAAATGACCTGCATTTAACTGTCAGTGAGTAAAAGATTGCCTTGAACATAGCAGCTGATCAATAAACGATAAATACTTGATAAGTATATTTTTTCCCATCAAAGCCTTTTTTTTTTGCTTAGGCTGTTAGATAAATACATTGAATAATTTGAAGCTTACCCAACTTGTTTTCACTCTCCTTAGTGAGCACTTAACTAGGTGATGATGAAAGTAGTAATATTTAAAGTACCGGGAGAAGCAAACAGACTATGTGATCTGTGGACTATTAAAAGTTCCCCAGGTCACTGTATTAAAATTATTCTGTCTTGTTTATAAAGAACATGAACTTTAAATTGAATCACCTTCAAGTTTAAATGAATAGATTCTCTAGAATTGTTTCCTCTTTTAAATTCTTTGTCTTCATTGCTTTTTAGCAGTGCTTATACTAGGAATTCATTTTGCAATTAGTTATAACCTAGTCTTTCTTTTGAAAATATCTACAACAATAGGATTTTATATTTGACAGAAGCAGACTAGTAGTTGATTAGGTTGATGGGAAAAACCCACCTTTAAAAAAATGGCTTGTTCAGCAAATAGCAGCAAATGTATTAAGTACATTTTATTTATTTATTTATTTATAATTGGACTATAATTGCTTTATAATGTTGCGTTAGCTTCTGCTGTACAATGAAGGGCATCAGCTATATGTATACATATATCCCCTCCCTCTTGGACCTCCCTCCCACTTGCCCCCATCCCACCCATCTAGGTCGTCTCAGCACTGAGCTGAGCTTCCTGTGGGACAAATTGGGAGATTAGGATTGACATATATATACTACCATTAGTATTACCCCTTTTAAATCACTGGTACACAAAGAAACACATTTAGATGTTTCAGCATTATTTTGCTATTGCTGTATTACTAAATTTGAGATTATACAAGGCAAATAAAATTCACTTTATATGAGATTTTTGTGTTCCTTTAGAATCAGAATATTTTATAACCCAAAGAGATTTTTTTTTAAAGTCTCAATAAAATTCTCTCATAATTTTCTTAGGCTGTATGTACATCCAGACTCTCCTTTTACTGGTGAGCAGCTACTTAAACAGATGGTGTCTTTTGAAAAGGTGAAACTCACCAACAATGAACTGGATCAACATGGCCATGTGAGTACAGTGCTTGGACTATGCGGATTCCCTGGGATGGAATGGAGAAACCACATAAAGCTTCCTCCCTTGATGTCTCTTCCTCTCTCCCTTTCCCCCTCCCACCCTCCAGCTCTGAGTCATTCTATGAGAACATTAATATGTTCTACAGGGAACCTTGACTGCTATTGTCAAGAGGTCATTTACAGAGATGCTGTATGCCATTTCTATGCAAGAAGGTCAGGGACCTCTGGCACCATGGATTCCTACTTCTGCAACTGCTTTAACACCTGCACCAACTAAACAAAGGGAATGTGCATTTTGGAGGTTACTACAGCCCATTCTTGGATTAAACATCTAATTTCTATCAGTGGTATATCAGATAACACAGCATAAAGGGAATGGGGCTGAGACCTCCTATGGGGGTTTCCCAAAGTGTGTTTTATAGAATACATTCTTGTGCGATGCAATGGGGCAAAAGGATTTTATGTACAAATAAATGTGGGAAAGTGCTGTTAGCTCATTATATATCCCCTCTGTAGAGAGCCTTATGAATATTAAAACACAATGAAGTCTTGCAGTTAAAAACAAAACAATTTGATTTTACATCAGTAAGGAGTTCATTAAAATGTTGAAGAAAAGAGAAATTGGAATTCTTAGCTCTTATCAACAGTTAATAGAACAAATAGCCATTGACACAGGCTTTTCCATATTTGCTAAGACTGCTTTTTAAGGAACTATCTATGCTGTTATTTCATGCTCTTAAATAAAGATTCATATTTTTAAAAATCTGTTTTAGATTTTATGCTAAGAAAACTTTAGACAGACATGCATGCTTCTTTTTGATGAGGAGAATACTGTTTCTTTTTTTGCCTTGCTTGCCAGAAAGCACATTGGGATTTTCATAGTTGCTTTCCTTGGCTTAGATGTTCTGATATAATTATTCTCTCTCTTATCCCCTTTATTAAGGCTCCTGTTACTTAAGGTTTTAGTTTTTACTGGATTTATGCAGTTCAGAAAAAGAGTTTCAAAACTTTTCTCAAAAAAGACGGTTACACACAGTTAAGAGAGAGCTCTAGACATGGTTTCAAATGGTTGATTGAACCTGGAACCAAGTAAATCACTTCAGGCACTGCCACCATCCATATGCCCACAGGAGATCTTGTTTATCTCGACCAAGTCAGAGTAACCAGGTTAACTAACAGCTCTGCTGGTGGCACTGTTGGGATGTTGGAAGTAGGTTAACAGGCTTCTGTTACTTGATGTATTGGAAAAGATAACTGACTTTTTTTACCTTCAAGGATGTTGGCAGAATTGTCCTTTCTTTCAGATGTTTTCATTGACAGATTTTTTTTTTCAGGCTAAAATTTATAAAGTATCTGAGAGACATTTTCTGTAGGCCCATGATCACTCTTAATGTCATTCATATTAAAATTTCTTGGGCTCCACTGAAATCTTTGCAGAGATAAATGAAATTTTTTTATGGTTCTAGTATTCGCCAATGTGAAACTTCTATAAGAACTGTTTGAGTTTTTCCAGAAAGACCTGAGAATTCATTTTGAGATCAGTTGTCCAGAACTGATATGTTTTCCTAAATATTAGCATCAGCTTCATGGATGGGAATAGCACTAAGCTATATTTCAGGAGCTCTGGGTTCTAGTCTGATTATGCTAAGATTAGACCTTGACAAATTGTTTAAGTCTTACATGGTTGCTAATATCCATTTTAGCTTTAAAATTTTATTATTTAATATAACTCTTTGTTACCAGAAATAGTGTATTCTGAAGAGTACCAGGAAATATTTTTAGATCCTGTGGTGTTTAGCCAAGTTCTTTGAATCAGTCCTAAAGAAGCCCCCTTTGTAGATGCATTCCAGGAAAATTTCTTATTTCCAGGAATTTATTTCTTCGATGAAACAACGTCTACATTTTTATCAGTGTTTCTTAGCCCCATGAAAGCTTGAGCAGAGGTTCAAGGAGCCCTGGGATCTGAGACTCAGTCTGCGGTCTGAGTCTGTCCAACACCCTTTCCTAAAGGAAATTAATGTGGGAGTAGTATGAGGAAGAGGGGACCTTATTTAAAGCTTAGGTTTTTTTCCATTGTGTATGTGTGAGTGTGTGTGTGTGTGTGTGTGTGTGTGTGTGTGTGTGTATGATTTGAAAACTCTATCTTCTTAGTAGAACATATAATGAATGGTCAGGTTTTTCTTATATCAGGATTAGGAGGCAAATGTTTACTTCTGTCACTTCAAGTTTATTCCAGTTTTATGACTGAGCATAGGTATCTTGAACTCCTTGGAATAAATGCATTACACAAAGAAATAACTTTTTTTTAAGTTTCTTTTGATTCATTTGAACGTCTCATTTGTTTCAGTAATTCCTATTCAGGTCTGGGATCATAAAAAGATGGCATGTTCAAAAATTCAATGCCAGTTAATGCCCTGTAACTTTGTTGGCTTATATCTCAGCATGGAAAGAGATTGATTCTGTATCGGTTATCTCACAGTGACTAGTATTTAACTCTTCTAAAGTCAACCAGTGTTAACACTCACCCACCACACCCAAGTTAGCCAAAGAACAAGAGAGCAACAACACTGCATGCCATTGACCCTCGTCCTGCCACAGCATGTATCAGACACCTCCCCTGAGAGCCAAGCTCTCTGCTAGGCCCTTGGGGTGAAGGGCATACATTGTAAGCCCTGTTATCCCAGGAAAGACATACCCAATTTTGTAGATTTAGGTAGCTGTCTGGGTTGCGGGGCAGGGGGAGATGTGGAAAATCTTTAACACCTGAAAGTAAGTTTTGTTGCTCAAATTTCATAATGGTAAATTATATTTTATTTAAATGATACATGAAAAATACTGCCTTGTTAACAGGGTATATTTCTGATCTCTAAGTACCAGATAACTTTTAGCAGCTATGGAATGGAAGACATCCATCAATAACATTCTTATTTAGTTTGTAACTGGAAGTCAGTAATCAATGAAGTTGTCAGAAATGATGACGACGACAATAGTAATACAGTTTACTAAGCACTTCCTATTTGCTATGTGATTTACAAGGGTTACAGCGTCTGATCCTTACCACAACCCCTGTGAAGTTAATACTGTTCTTGCATTTAAGAAAATGAGGTAAGAGAGGTGAGATCACTTGGCCCAAGATTAAAGAGCTAGAAAGTAGCAGATTCAGTATTCCAACCAAGGTCTACCTTATACCACACTGCCTTTTAAAATTGTTTTATTCCCTCCGTCCCATCTGCCACCCACCCCTCACCCCCCACTGCCCCAAATAACAATCTAGCCTCCTCAAATATGTAATTTCTTACTTTAGAAAATTTAGAGACATACTGCCTTTGGTCTAACCAGACTAAAAAACAAAAAGCATTTTTTAAAAAATAAACATCCTCCAGATGACTTTTTCCTCTATCATTTTAGAAAGGACACTTGAAACAACCTGTATTATTTACAGTTGGTTTGGTAAAACGTGATTCACAATACTCTGCAGTATCATGTGAAAATTATTTGCGTGAAGAATGGAAAGGGTAGATCCTAATCTTAAAACTGCATTTGACACAGTAGATTTTATGGTTCTTTCTTTGCCTCATTGTAATTTGGCCTGTTTATTAGCACTATAAGTACTTAAAATCCAGTACTGTACTTCCCACTCTTTGCTGCAGATAATTTTGAACTCAATGCATAAGTACCAGCCACGGGTGCACATCATTAAGAAGAAAGACCACACAGCCTCATTACTTAATCTGAAGTCTGAAGAATTCAGAACATTCATCTTTCCAGAAACAGTTTTTACGGCGGTCACTGCCTACCAGAATCAACTGGTGAGTATACCCTTCACAATTTATTTCCCGAATAAGATAAGGCTTTAGGAGAGTTATCTTCTTGGAGAGAAGGGCTATCCCAGTATTCAAAACAGAAATTCACTTTGGAGAAAGCTATGGAGAATCAGCCCCAGGACTTCCAAATATGTTGAGTATCCATGGCTCAAGGTTATGAAGGTCTGTATTACACCATCTTTCTCAGAACCTTTATACTCCTGGTCAGGCTGTTCACTGCTCACATGTCCCACCCAAACCTGACCCAATCTGCCTTCTCAAATTTTCTCAAGAACATTACCTGCTTCCTTCTCTTTCTGGTAGAGCTTCATGACATGTGTTACCATACACTCATTGCTTCATAAAATTTAGAAGTTCAGTTTTTCTGCTAAATTAGCACACGTAGTGTGCTAGCCAACTACCCAAACTACTGATACATTAGATATTTTGTGAGATTTATTCAGCTGTAATTCAGGGTAAGATAATTCTAGTAGAATGATCTTAAATGCCTCTTTAGATAATAGACTGTAGTATGTAAACAGTTGTGTATTTAATTAACATCAAGATATCTAATTTATAATATTGAGTTATATATTTTCTATTCTGTTGTAAATCATATTTAAAATTTATGCATTTCTTCATCCATAAGGCTTAGTCCAACTCTACTGTAAATATTTATCAAAGTGTTGCTAAGGACTGAGTCCTGTTAGATACTTCCCCATGTATTCTTTCATGGTCAGCATAATCTTGAAGGCCAGGGGTAACAGTAACATTCTTTAGTGAGGAATCTGAAGCTAAGAGAGGACAAGTAACTTTTCCACAGTCCGAATGGACCAGAAGAATTCCTTTTGATACACTGTACTTTAGTAAAAGGAACTCACATTGTCAGTTTACTCTGGGTTTTGTGTCTTGCTTTTATTTGACTGGTTATAGGTATCCAGGACTCTTGCTCTCCTCATGTCTTGATGTTATATTTTGGGTTCTGAGTGAATACTGTTAGGTGCTGCCTAATAGATGGCTCAGAGTCCAGAGTGGGATGGTCAACCAAGCAAAAATGGTGTTGAGTCTCTCAGGAAAAGCAAGAAGATGAAACTGAAATCCCAGGTAGCCCTACACAGATGAGGAAACAGGAAGTCAGAGAAGGGATGTAGAAAAATGGCCAGAGTGGGTATGTGTCTGTAAGGCATAAGCACCTATAATTTCCATATGACTTTGAGTAGATTTCACTTCACCACTGTGGCTGCCATCTTCTTTGCCTGTAAACTGGAACTAAGAAACAGACCATCTTACGGAACAACTGTAAGGATCAAATGAGATGCTGTGCATAAACATGCCTTTGGAAATTGTAAGGCACTCTGTAAATAAAGCACGTGGTGACTGTTGGACTGTCTCTGGAATGTCCAAAGAGGATTTGCCACCATTTGGATTTTTAAATGTTAGTGGCAACTTTTCAATGAAATAAATGAATGCACAAATGTTTACTATTTATCTTTAAGTAAAAGCAAAGTACTATAACTTTTTAATTATCCTTAAGATAACAACACAGGAGTGGCAACTTTCAGAGAATGCCCAAGCTAAAAATTTGTGTAAAGACTGAAGCCCACAAAGCCCTAAAACATAATGCTATTCCTCTTAGAATCTGGAACACTGACATCAACAATCCCATTTTTAATTTATTTGAGGACACATGTCATACAGGTATCACAGGATCTAAAGAGATTCCTGAAACATTTAATTCAATTTACACTAACTGAATTAGTAGCTTTTATATTATAAAACATCAGATTTATACTAATACAAGAAAACCTGCTGATGTTTGAGAATGAAATAGAAACTTGTCATATGGAAAGTTCATTGCTTTTATCAGAATTCTCTGTAAAGGGAGCCAAAGCAAGAATAGGTAACTTGGGATTGTTTAGTGAAAATTATGGGCAGAACAAAATTAAGGAAAGTTCTAAGTGTAACACCTTAGATTTGGTTTAATTGATGAAGAAGCAATCCTGAATAAATATTGGCAGGACCTCTCATATCATGGAACACGGAATAGGAGGTTATTATCTACATAATTATAATAACAGCTAATATTTGGGTGCGCAAGGCACCATTTAAAGTGCACTGTCTTATTTAATCCTCACAATGATATTATGAAATAGGAACAACAATATTTTTATGTTGCATTTTACAGTTCAAAGAATGGAGGCATGGAGTTAAATAACTTATCCGATGTGACCCTGCTGCTCCCATCACAGATATGAATCCAGGTAGTTAGGTTTAAAAGCCTAACCTCTTTAGGTGCTTGGTGTCTCCAAGAAAGGGGAACCTCACCTCCTCTCAGCTTGTGACGCTGATGGATTCAAGACATCCTTTTTAGAGGGTTTCAGTTCTTTATGTTAATCTCTTTTCTTTTCAGCAAGTGCTCACTGCTTACCTGCTGTGTGCAGGGAGCTCTTCACACTGACAGCAGCCAGTGTAACAAGATGGTAATCAACCTATATTGACAGTCAAAATATCCACTGGCATTAGCTGTTTCTAATAGGAGCCATATGCTTTAGTGACATTACCTCACTGAATTCTTTTGTTTCTGCTCAACATTTATCTAGAAAATTTTCAAATATCCCAAAGTTAAACAAATGGTAAAATGAACCACGTATACTCTCCACCCAGATTCAACAATTAACATTTTTCCAATTTGCTTTACCTCCCCTGCCCCATTTCTCAATCTCTGTACATGTACATACTTTCCCCCTTCTCGCAACCATTTGAAACTAAGATGCATGCATCATGATACTTTACCTGTAAGTACTTCTACAAGTTTAGACTGACAATAAGATTACTTTGTAACCACAGTATCTTTACAAGATCTAAAATTGAGTTCATATTAAAAATTTCAGGATGGACCTACAAATGTCTTTATAGCCTTCCCCCCCTCACCCCCACCTTTGAACTAGTATCCACCTAAGGTTCATGGTTTGGATTTATTTTAATTTAGAAGAATCTCTCTATATTTTTAATCAATATCTCACTTAATTCTGACACTAATCCCCTGAATAAGGCCCCATAAGCCTCATTTTGTGGATGAAGAAACTGAGGTTCAGAGTGGTTAATACACTTGCCCAAGGTCACAAATCTGGTAAGTGAAAGAACCATCTTCTGGGTATTAACTCCTCCTTTTTGGTAGCATCCTGCTGGATTGCAAGGCCAAGAAAATGACCACTGACAGTGTCAAGGCTGGGAAACTGAATGTGAAAATATTGCTAAATTAAAATAGGCTAAGATTCTAATAAACACATATCCCAACACTAGTTGCTCCTCTTGAAAATGTTTATTTCTAATAAAGATTATAAATGGGCTCAAAATCCACCTACCAGCACCTAGCTAGCTTTCACTGCATCATTAAGTGTAACGATTAATATGATTAGTATATATCATTTCATTGCTAAATAACCCACAATAAGTGATTAAATTCAGTACTGCTTTTCTCAATAGATCCTGCCATGTCTGAGTTTATTTCTGTGCACCCACCTTTAAAGCCATAATCCCTAGCACAATGCTGTATGTGTGTGTGTATGTGTGTGTGCTTTTACTTAAAGATAAATAGTATAACATTTGTGCATTCATTTATTTCATTGAAAAGTTGCCACTAACATTTAAAAATCCAAATGGTGGCAAATCCTCTTTGGACATTCCAGAGACAGTCCAACAGTCACCACGTGCTTTATTTACAGAGTGCCTTACAATTTCCAAAGGCATGTTTATGCACAGCATCTCATTTGATCCTTACAGTTGTTCTGTAAGATGGTCTGTTTCTTAGTCCCAGTTTACAGGCAAAGAAGATGGCAGCCACATTGGTGAAGTGAAATCTACTCACATATATATTTGAAATTCAATTAATAGTCAAAAATTTGATTTGGTATACTAATGAGCCATTTTTGCAAATGGTTTATAGACCTCATAAGACCAACTGAAATTCATGTGGGGTGAATAAATCATTTTGGGGGTTAGTATTTTCATTAGTCTTATACAGTTTTCTAAAGTTATCCTTGATTCTTTCTAGGCCTCCTCACATTTACTGCCTTTTCACTGCTATACCATGCTTGTCTACTGATTTACCCATAATAAACATAAAATAAATATATAGGAAATAAACAAATATGTACTAAGTACAGTATAAATATTAGAGTATTTTCATGCACAAAGAACAGGGAGAAAAGAGAGAAGATTTAAAAGTTCATACTTAGGACCGCCTTTATATCTCTTAAACTTTGGATAGGACATTATTTACATATATAGTAAAAGCCAAATCAAATTTTCCATTAGAATTCGTGAAAAAGCTTCTCATTTATTGTGTCTGGTAGTTTTATTTGTAAGTAATGAAAACGGGACCTTTTTTCTATTTTTTCCTCTGGTTTTTGTGAGGAAATGATTGCATTTCTTTACATTATTAGATTAAAGCTAAATACATTATACTTTCAACAAACTATTTTATAATTTAAGATTTAAAGGTCATACATTGTTTTTGAGCAGGCAAGCCATTGCTGTAAAGTTGAAGTGTAGGTCAGGTTTCATTTTTAAATGGCTTTGGACAGATCTTTTCCTGATAATTGGAGAAATGGTCTCTGAGGGCCAATTTCACCTTGTGGCTGGGAACCCCAGCTATATTCACAGTCCAGTGATATCACATGGAATAATAACTACTAGAAAAAGTCCCTTTCTCTTTGGTGCAGCTGGCAGTGTCAAAATCTGCCCTCCACTTATACATATATTTATCTGTAGAGGAGATGTTGAAAGAATGAATTTTTTTGGTTAGGAAGTGCATTATGTTCCATATTATTAAGATAATACATGAAAAAACAGGTGTATTTTGACCACAATTAGTCAGTGATTTGCATATATGTACATACACTTGAAACAGGATTTCTTAAGCACATATTGCTGTCCTTGTTAATTCTTCTTCCTCATAAAATGAAAATTATTGCTGCTTTTAAAATTTGTTGTTGAATCATAAAGACATACTTGTAGTTTCACATGGGTTCTCTACATACGTTTTTGGTAGCTATTTTTGGATCTTTCTTTTAGCTTTACCTTTGACATGGGTGATGCTGTTCAACAGCTTTACAAGCTGCAGGTATTCTATATTAGGAAAATGATGTCCAACTGACATCACTGTATATAACTCAGGTCTTTCTCTCATTGGTTCTCAAATACGTAACTTTTTCATTCTCCCATATTTCATAAAGGGATATAAAACTATATCTGCAGAAATGAATTTCTTTCTATTAACTACTGGTTTTTATTTAAATATCCATGGAATAAAATCTGTGCCTGACCTTTTAAAAGTGCATGATTAACTAGAATGTTAAAACTTTGCTATTTAAAAATTACTTTATCTTAAAATAGAAAACAAAATGCTTTTTATGTAGACTCAAGAATTTCACCTAGTCTATAACTGGTAAACATATGAAATCATATTTCTGACTGCTTGTCCTGGAAGCAAAGTTCAAAAAGACATTTCTGGGGTGCTTATTGTTGGTGCCCCAGTAGATTCAGAGTCTAGTGATATCACAGTGAGCACGGTGGGCTCATTAAGAAGTCTACCCACAGTCCCTGTACTGCTAATCAGTACTCCATAAAGCCTGTTCAAGACTGTAGTGGTTAGTTCAGGGCCCCCGTACAATTTTAGTAGCAAGAGATCCATTCAGCTTTTTTTCTCTAACTTCCAAAAGCAATTTTTTCCCCTGGAATTAGATTGAATAGTCCATAGAGAAAGTAAATATCTGGTTACTCTCTTGAGCTCCTTTTCTAATTAACACACTAAAGTTAAATCACTGCTGAACCAACTGGTAAATCTAGCTGTATGAGTACATCTTGTACTATTCTTGAAACTTCCCTTCAGTTTGAAATTATATCAAGTGTAAAGTAAAAAAGTTACCATTGATACTCTTGGAGATGATGAAAGAAGGACCAAAAAGATACTGGAAAGAGAAAGTTCTAATAAATGAAAGAAAATTCCAAAGAAATCTGAAAACTTGTGTTGAATTTGATTCACTTCCTCATTCAAAGTTATGGCAGTCATACTAGATATGGTGACACATCAATTGAGCAACTAACACACACACACTGAGAATATTTATTTTCTACGACAACTCCACAATCAGCACATTCTGAGCCAACAGTCTACCTCCTGGAAATATAAATAACAACAAATACAATTCTCAAAATCCTTTTCAGGGACAAAGTGGATCAAAGGTGGTTCTTTAACTGTTATAACAGATAGATAATATTTTCTATTCTTTTAGTTTATAAAGACTCAAACAAAGCTTGATATGGTTCACATTTTTTTGTTATATTTATTTAAAAAAATTTTTTTGGCTGCACTGCGTGGTTTGCAGGATGTTAGTTTCCCGACCAGAGACTGAAACCGGGACCCGGCAGTGAAAGCGCCAAGTCCTAACCACTGGACCACCAGGGAATTCCTGATATGGTTCATATTTTAGAGGGATGGCTGCAAAAGGACTTCGTTCAAAATTAGTTTCTCCATCAGATATTATTTGCCTTTGTCTCCAGAAAATGTTATCCATTGGCAAATCCATTCACTTTTTATAAATGAGCTTGTAAGAATTGAACTTGAAGACTTAACTTTATTGCTGTATCTTACAGTTTCAGTTTGAAGCTTTTATCTGGGTTTGGTTCACACTTAACATCACCTAACACTGCAGGGGACGTGGTGCCAGCTTCTTTAGTGGCACTTAAACCACTTCCAGTTCTATGTATGCCTCTGCCTGCTCCATGGAATTTTAGGGACCATGTGATCTCATTTCTGTTGATAAATTATTGTGAAAGTGCTATAAAGCACTTTAGAAATCTAAAGTATTTTCATTTATAATTATTCAGTAGAAAAAGATAAAGAAATCCCACTTTTGAGGATTTAAAAATCTTGTTGGTGTTTTACAATTCTAGAATATATTGACTGCTTGGGCTTTAGAAGATGTTTGTAATTTATTTCAAACAAAACTTTTTATCTTTGCCCTGAAAACTGACCTTTAATACTAAATCCTAGTCTGAAAGAATGGCTAAAATAGACTTCACCCTTTAGAAATCCATGCCCTTAATTAAAGGGGTGGCTGAGTGTGAGAGAAGGTTCTCTACAAACTCTTGATGGCCACACTTTAGGGGCAACCTCAGTGGTTCCTGTATATTTCTTTCTATGCACACAAAGTCCTGTTGCTGTCCATTAAGAACAGGTTTCTTACTTATCTAGCTTATTTCCTTCACTGTTTACCATTGTCCATTAACTAAGCTGAAAAGGAAATTAGCAATTTTATTTTTGGCTACTCTAGAGTGAATGTGCATGGGACAATAATGAGCATTTCTGAGGCACTGTCAAGTGCCCTTAAAAACTAATATCAAAGAACCAATCTTACAACTTGCCAGTGTTAATGATAGAGAAGTGCAGTCTCTCTGGTAAGGATAGTGTGGGAAGTTCTATTTTAAGTGAGGTAAATAGCTTTTTGCAGCTTGTACATTGGTTAGCTCACATTAAGAAAACTTGAAAAGTAAAAAAAAAAAGACTGTCTTTTGTAATGAAAAAAACAATTCTTTAGATGTTAATAGTTTAAAATGAAAAGTAGATACACTCTGATCAAAGTGAAAGTTGCTTATTGGCAAAATAGTATTTCAAACTATTATATATATATATATCTCAAAATAGATATATTTTTTATTGTGTTTATTCCTTACTTTGAAAGAGGAAGGCATGCCGCCCTCAATCTATAACTTTTTATCCACATTAAGACTATTCTGTGTGTGTCTCTCTTTCCAAAGATGAATGTGGGTTCTCATTTTGACACAAATGAGCTATGACTCTCTTTAAAGGTATCTGTGGTTCTAATTCCAATAATTCTCCTCCATTCCTTTTAGCTCTTAACACTCAGAAATTTTGCAAGTAGAGCATCTTTTAATCAATGTTTTATTTATTTATTTATTTATTTTCTTTGTAACCTAACATTTTTCCGTGAAGGTGCAGTGCATATATTTTAATGGATCTTTCTACATTAATATTGTGAGAATTATGACTAGCACAACACAGACACTTAATACTTCAGACTATGATTCTTATTAGGAAATATTTTTTTTCCATATAAGCATAGAGTCTGTAAGTAACATTGTATGGGAGGATAATAAGAGACCCACTAATTTGATTCTTAGTCAGATGGAAAGGGGAACAGGGGTAAATTTATATGCTTAAAGCTTTATATCATGTATTTATGTCAGGTATTTCATATAGTATTGAACATGAAGTTACTATTGTGGTATCCATTATGGTATATATCAGTACCCATGGTATTAACAAATGAGGCTGCCAAGTCAGCATGAGGTAACATTCTTGTTTTTATTCCCCATTACTCACCAGTGCTGGCCTTCTAGACAGCTTCCCTATTCCCCAGTCGAGCTCTAGCCTTTCACTGCTCTCTCAAATACTTCACACGGCAGCCACACTGTTTGTAAAAGGCCCCCATTTCAAACTGTCTCTATCCATTGACTTCCAGACTGTTTTAGGACCAGTCTGTCCTCAACTACTTCCTTCTCTCTGAGGGCTTCTCTGACCATTCCACCCAATTTAGGCCTCTTGTGAACTTGCTTAGCAATTTTAACCTCTATCACAATACTGAGAGACATTAAGATATTCTTGGGGTGCCATGATGGAAAATGAACAAACTTTTTATTTCTGATTTTATTTCCTTGACCATGGAAATGATACGGTTTTGTTACACTTTCTTCCCTTTCCAGATAACCAAGCTGAAAATAGATAGTAATCCTTTTGCCAAAGGATTCCGGGACTCCTCCAGGCTCACTGACATTGAGAGGTAATGAGAATTTTCTGTTTACTTTTTTGCCTAGATAAGATAAAGAGAAGCACTAGTTTGTAAGAGCACACTCCTTTCAACACCAAAGAGCCATAACCTCACTGTATAGAGTCTCCAATACTCTGTATAGTCTCCAGTTCTCTGCCCCACCTTCCCTTCCAGTTATAAACCCTGTAGATATGCAACTGCTTAAGCTTTGACAGCTGCAGCAGCTGGATCTATTCTACACTCAATTTCTGAGTGAAGTGGTTTCTTTGGACAGGACATTTTTTCAACGGGGCTTCTTTGTTATCAAAGACACAGTCCTCTACATGATATTAAGCTTCATGTCTTGAGTGGTAATCCACAGAGAAATAGATTCTTAATAGCCTTTGCCTTCTGGAGTGGATATATTTGTTAACATAAAGACTATAAAGGTAGTTTGGAATTTTGAAGCAAGGAGAGGCAATTTAAATCAAGGGGTATATTTTACCTACAGCATAGACTGCTTATACTTAATAGGAAAGCTATCAGATCTCAGGACCTTTAAGAAGGCAAGTGACAATCATGTGCCGTAATTTACCCCACTTTTTATTTAATTAAAATGGTTCACACGGTGTGAGACTGTCTACGTGATGAGTAATGACTATATTGAGGTGCATAGTTTGCCCAAAATTAATGTCAAAAAATGTTTTTTTCAAGGAGATTATTTGTAGCCCTTAAACATACTATGTAACTTTCTGTACTTATTCTGTTTTGGTTTTGGTGAGCACATTTAAGTTCCACTCTCTTTACAAATTTGAATTATATAATACAATGTTATCAACTATAGTCACCATTTCACACATTAGATCGTCAGATCTTACTCATCTTCTGTATCTGATCTTTTATGTGGCCTGGAATCTTTTGACAGGTGGGGTACCCTAGCTTTATCTCCAAATCTTTGTGTGATTTCCCTATCGACTGCTACGTGTTTCTGCCACACTCTTTGTTACCTACCACATGGTCACATCTGACCTCAGCACTTCTCTCTAACCTGTCCTGGAAACTCAAATTAAAGGATGATTACGTGTTTTAGCAACATCTGTCTTATCCTTCCCTCATCCTTCCCAAATGGCAGAGCATAGGCGTGTGGTTTTGACTTGTGGGAACAGATATAGAAGCTCGGTGGGGAGACAAAGTATCCAGCAGGAGAGACTGAAAGTTGGGTAGAACTGTGGCATCTGAGTAGAAAAGATTAATTAGTTGGAGTGCTTGACAAGTGACTGTGGGGTACTGAGAGATCAGGGAAGGAAACTTGAGCTTGTTGAAAAATCCATTGCAAAATGCAGAGAGATGGCAAGGAGATAACTCTCCAATTAGGTGGGACATAGGAGTGCCAATAGGTCATAAGACCCAAGTCAGTGAGAAAGTGGTATCAGCAGCGTGGGTGACAAAGGAGTCCATTTACAAAGGCTACTTGCATTTAGGTGTGGCCTTTTTTATCTCCTATTTCTGGAGTGCCAGAGGTACTGATTCAGACTGGGTCTATGCAAGTGGGATTTTAATATGTGAACTTTTTCTCCGTTCTAGTCAGGGGTCAGGCAAGAATGAAAACAGTGGCTCAGTCGGGAAGTAAGTGATGTGTTTTTACAGTGGGCATCATATCTTCTGTCTCAAATCAGTGGATGAGCATGGTATATAGAGACAAAGTCATGGGTTAGAGCCCCAGCTCTGCCTTTTCCTGCCTGAGTGATCCTAGAGAAGTCACCTAACCCCTGAGTCTGTTTCCTCATCTAGAAAAATGGAGAAAATAACCCTGCTTACTTCAAAGGTTTATTGTGAGAACCATGTAAGATGACATTTATGAAAGCACTTCTAAATCTCAAAATGTAAAATAATTATATTTTATTAGATGAGCATAGTTTTACCCCATCCAAGCTACTTTTAATAGTCTTAATAAAGCTACTCCTAGAGTAAAAATAGCCCCTTTTGTTGCACTTGTGCTCATGAGAGACAAGTACCCAGACTCACTACCCTTTAGAGAGACGGATTTGATAACACACGCAGCCACATTTTCCACTTATTTAATAAACATCCTGATGTGGGGAACACTCACATGTACATGAAGCTAAGAAGCTTTCAATGGTCTGAGGGCCAAGAGAGCATCTTATGTGACTAGCTGCAAGTTTGCAAGATGACCTAAGTAGTGTGAAATTGGCCAAGGTTTTGGATTTCATTTCCAGGTATTTCAGTCTGAATTTTTTCTAAGCAGCCTTTGGGGATGGGACAAATCAGATCAATTGATCTTTGGAGACCTAAAGAAATTAAATTAGTCTGGAGTCAGTTACTGCACTAAACCATCTAGTAATTGAATTGCTCCTTGTAACTGACTGAAAACAGCCCTATTTGTAACAATATAGAGAGCTTTTTTTAATAAGAGATCTGAGAGAAAAACACATCTTTTTAGGACATGATGACAGAAATTGCACTTTTCTAACCTAATTGAATATGATGTTATAAATATGTGACCTTAATGATTTCAAGTTTCCTGTTCTAGATTTACAGCTACTGTGTGGGACATCCAAACAAAAATGCCTTTAGGATTGGATCTGTTTGCCTTATACCTCTAAACTCACAGTATTATTCTTTCTACATCTGCACAAACTTTGAGGATACTCTAAAGGGCATTCTGGTTTTCTTGCTCTCATTTTATGAGGTTCCATTCAGATACCTGAATGTCTTACATACTTCATGTGCAGGCTTCTCCAGGGACAGCATCTCCCTCATTTATAAAAGGCAACTCATTACCAAAAGTAGAAAGTGTTTTCATTAGATGCTTTGCATATATACCTACAATGGACAGCCAAGAAGCAAATCAAAAGCTCAAAGGGATTTCTTAATATCATCTAATTTATAGTTATTTAGTTCAGGGAAAGAATTATCTGCTGGTGCCATATAATAAATAACTTACAGACACTCTATCAGTTGGTTTTTCTTTTGTGGGGAGGGAAGGGGCACTTTGTATAGTAAGTGAAGGCATGGTATTACTTCGGAGAAAGGAGAAATGACTATGAACATATTTAAATGTTCAAAATTAAGTTTCTTCTGTTAAGTTTTTTTGTTTGTTTGCTTTGATTTTTACAATTAGAGTTCATGCTTATTGCAGAAAAATACTGACAAGCAAGAAAAAGAGCATAAAAAAAGTAACAAAATCCCATTCACTCAGAGATAACCACTGACAAAACTTATATATTCTTCCAGATACTTTGCTATGTACATATGAACATTAACTTCCTTTGAAGTTTACCACACACGCTATTTTAAATCATTTTTCCCTTAATATCAATAGGTATATGTCTGTAGTATACTTTTTAATGGCTGTCTAATTTTCCATTGTGTACAATAATTTGACCAATCCTATAATGTTAGTTACTTAGGTTTCCCACTCTTTGTTATTACAAACAGTGCCAGGAAGTAAAATGTATATCTTTACACATATTACTCATTATTACTATAGGATAAATACTAACAAATAAAAATGCTGTGTAAAAGGATACACATTATTTTAACCATAATGTTATTTTTAATTGTTAAATTTTGGGGAAAACCTGAATGTTCAACAATAGGAGAATGGTTTAATGAATTTTTATAGTCATGCAATGGAATTTTTAAAAATTGTGGTAAAATATGCATTTTGAACATTTTTAAGTGTATAATTCAGTGGCATTAAGTACACTCACAATGTTATACAACCATCACCATATCCACTTCCAGAATGTTTCCAACATCCCAAACAAAAAATCTGTACCCATTAAATAGTAACTCTCTACTCCTCCTCTCCACAGCCCCTGGTAATGTCTATTCTACTTTCTGTCTCAATGAATTTGTCTAGTTTAGGTACCTCATATAAATGGAAAGATATGCATGTTTTAAAGGCTTTTCATATATACTGCCAAGTTTCCTTCAAGAAAGATTGTCCATGTCATGATGAAGAGTGTCCATTTCTTTGCACATTTGTGAAATATGATCATCATCTTGTTATCTTTGCCAATTTGATAGGTGAAACTCTGCATTTCTCTTTCGTAAATTGACCTATTTATGTCCTTCGCCCATTGTTTTTTTCTTTTGGATTGTTCATCTTTTCTCTTATTCATCTATAAAAGCTGTTCTTATGTATTAATATTTTTATTGTTAATATATATTGGAATTATTTTATCCGTTTGAAATTAGCTTTTTACTTATGTTTTTGATAAACGGAATATTTCATCACCAAATGTATTGTTCTCTTTATGATTTCTATCTTAAAAAGATTCTCTAGTCCAAAAAAACATAAATAGGTAAATATTCAACTACAGATTTTCTATCATTTTATTGCTTTCTAGGTTTTTATTTAAATACTTAACTCATGCAGTATTGATTTTGTATAAAATATAAAATAGATGTCATTGTACATTTTTTATAAGTGGCCCCAAAACTATATATTTACTAATATATTCCTTCCCACTTTTAAAAAATTTCCCCTTTATCATATACTAAATTCTTACCTATAGTTGTTTTTAGTCTCTTTATTGATCAGTATTGTATTGTTATAATTTTGGTAAATTGGTATAATATATAAATATTTGATGATAGGTATAGATATCTGATATGACAAACTCCAAATCTTTTTTACTTGTCATTTTCAAATTTTCTTGACATTCTTTGACATTTATGCTTCCAGTCTCTGGAATTTTGTCCAGTCTTCCCAAAAAACGTCATTGGAATTTTGATTGGGCTTGTGTTGAATTTATATAATAATTTGGGGGAGAAAAATGATATCTTTACAGTATTGAGACTTCTAGGAGTATGTCATATGTTTGTCTTTTTACTGAAACCTCTTCTTATGTTCTTTAGAAGTTTTGGTATTTTCAAGTTTATAAGTCCTACACAGTTTCTTAGGCACATAGCTACATTGTCTAGTTCAATAGCCACTGGCCACAGATGGCTAGTGAGGACCTGAAATGTGGCTATTCCATATTAAGAAATACCATAGGCACCAAAAAACAAAACAAAAACAAAAAAACAAACAACAAAAAAAACCAAACACTGATTTTTAGGGTTTAGTATGAAATAAAAGACTGAAAGTATCTCAACAGTAGTTTTAGGATATTGATTACATGTTGAAATAATATTTTGGAGACATACTGGGTTAAATAAAATACTAAAATTAATTTCACTTGCTTTTTCAAAATGTGACAACTAGACTATTAAAAATTACATACATGGCTCACGTTACCTTTCTTTTGTCTAGAATGTACTAGAATTTTTAATTAGAAATCGGTCTAGTCTGTAAAAAGCTATTGATTCCTATATGTCTTTGGCATCCTGCCATTTTATTGAACTTAAAAAAATTAGTTTTAACAATTTTTCCTTTTAGTCTCTTGAGTTATCCACTTAGATTTCTATATCATTTTCAAAAATGATCATTTTATTGTTTTCTTTCTAGGATTTACGCCTTTAACAATGTCTTTTTCTTGTTTTATTACACTGACTAAAATTTCCGGAATACTATTAAAAATTGATGATAGTTAGCATTTTTCTCTTGTCCTTGACTTATTTAGTAATGCCTCATGTTTTATCATTATATATGGTTTTCACTGGCTGTTGGTTTCAGATTGATATGCTTTATCATATTGAGGTATGCCTAAATTAAGAATATTTTGCTATCCTGAATGTTAACTGAATTTATATTAAATGCTCTTTTAACATCCACTGAGACAATTTAAATTATTTTTCTACTTTTAAATAACAATATGATTAATTCTAGTCATACTGTCTATGTTGAGCCATCCTTGTATTTCTGGAATACATCCTATCTGGATTTTATCTGTTTTTCTTGTAATATATATTGCTGGATTTAACTTACTCATATTTTATTTAAGACTTTTTGTATCAGTCTTCATAACAGAGATATACTTTGTTTCTTCTTTACTTCTCTGTCAGTCTTTGGTATCAGGTTTCTGCTTGTTTGTTTGAATAAACTGAAATATCTTCCTTCTTTTTATTGTTTGATCCGTTTAAATCCAAAGAAGTGATACTTTACAGTCTTGCCCATAAATTCATCTGGATTCACTATTCTTTTTTTTTTTTTTTTTTTTTAATTAATTAACTTATTTATTTTTGACTGTGTTCGGTCTTCGTTTCTGTGCGCGGGCTTTCTACAGTTGCGGTGAGTGGGGGGCCACTCTTCATCGCGGTGCGCAGGCCTCTCACTGTCGTGGCCTCTCCCGTTGTGGAGCACAGGCTCCAGACGTGCACGCTCAGTAGTTGTGGCTCACGGGCTTAGTTGTTCCACGGCATGTGGGATCTTCCCAGACCAGGGCTCGAACCCGTGTCCCCTGCATTGGCAGGCAGATTCTTAACCACTGTGCCACCAGGGAAGCCCCGGGATTCACTATTCTTTTGAGGAATACTTCTTTAACTACTTTCTTAGTTTGTTCCATAATTTATCAGTCAAACGATCATTTTACTTCTATCCCATTTAATGCCTGTCTTGAGTTCTACTTTGTCTCATCTTATATTGGTATACCTTAACATTTTTTGCTTTTATTTGCCTTCCAATTTTTAAAAATCTTTGTCCCTACAGCAATAGACCCCTCTTTCTCTTGCATAATCAAATATCTTGACATTTCTTTCATTAAGTAAAAAACAACCTTCTCTTGATGCCATGTGTCTCTTGAGTTACTGATTTTCCCAGTTTTCGACTCCTTCTTATAGTAAAGCTCCTTAAAAAGAGTTGTGTGTATTCTTTTCTCAGTTCCTCTCTTCCCTTTGTCTCTTCTACCCTGTCATTTAGAGTTTCACCCACACTACCCCACCAGTCCACCTCTGTCTTGGTCACCAGTGAACTCTCCATTGCTAACCACGATGGTCAATTCTCAGTCCTATCTTACTTCACCTATTACCAGGGTTTGACACTGTTGTTTATTCTCTCCCTTTTTCCTCTTTGCTTCTAAGATCTCTCACAATCTCTGGTTTTTATTCTACTCCATTGGCCATTCTTTCTCCATCCCCTTGTTGGTTCTTCCCCTTGTCCTCCATCTGTAAACAGTAATGTGTTCCAGGCCTTAGTCCTTGGACCTCTTCTCAGTTCGCATCCCCTTCCCAGGTGATACCACCAGTTTCATGCCTTTAAATGCCATTATATGCTGACTACTATCAAATTTACATCTCTGGTTCTGGCCTCTCTAGAGTCGAAGCTCTGGCTGGCTATTTCTTTTACTTTTCCGTCTCTGCTAAGGGTACCTCACATCTACAACAGGACGCCCAACCACACTCTTCTACACCTGCTCTCCTCTTACAGTTCCCTACTCAGCTGCACCCCTCCCGTTGCTCCAGCCAAAAGATTGGGTGTCACCCTTGCTGACCCCTCTTTCTCTTTCCACATGCAGGCAACTAATCATTCTAACTATATCCAGAGGAGTCCAACTACTTCTTACCATTCTCACTGCTACCACTCTTATCTAGGACAATATCATCTCTTTCCTGAATTATTACATTAATTTCCTAATTGATCTTTCTACTCCCACTCTTACTGTTCTTAAGTCCATTTTCAGTTCACCAATCAGAATGATCTTATCAAAGAAAGGAAGTCAGATCACATCACTCTTGCTCAGAGTGACTCATCTTCCCATTCACAGTAAAATCCAAAGTCCAGACAAGGCCTGAAAGGTCCCATAGAATCTGATTCCAGCCCTCCCAGTTACCTCTCTGAACTCACCTACCTTTGTCTTGCTCACTTTCCTTTGATCATGCCCAGGCCCATCTTAGCCCCAGTTAGGGCCTTTATACTTACTTACCCTCTGCCTAGATTATGCAGCCCCCAATATCTGATTGGTCCAATGCCTTGTCTTTTGCTTCCTACTATATCCCCAGAGCCTAGAATAGTGCCTGGGACATAATAAACACTCAAATATTTGTTGAGTAAATAATGATGTGTCTTTAAAGATGTCATACAGAGTATCTGTATTTTTAAAACTTTGTCTGGAGGTCTTTGTGTTTTAGTCGAAAAATTTAATCTATCTCCAAGTATCATGACCACTGATATGTTTGGTATTGTTTCTTTCTAACTGTTTCTGCTCTCTGTTTAATTCAACTATTTGTTTTACCCCTTATTTTCTCTTCCTGTCTTTTGTTAAATTTATCAAGTCCCAGCACCACCCCCCACCCCACCCCACTTTTATTAGTTAACATTCCACAGCCACCGCGTGCCAGCCAGTGAGTTATGCAGTTGACATATTTTATTTCAGCTACACATCAAAATAATTCTCTAATAAAGTATGACTATCATCCCTATTAAGCTGAAGCTTAAAGAGATTAATACTTTATTCAAATTCACATACGGTAATTGGTGACAGCTGAGCCTTACACCCAGGTTAGTTTGAAACCAAAGTCCTTCTCTAATGTTCATTATATTTCTTTTTAATATAACTATGCTTTTAAATTCTGAAAGACATAATTGTAAAGTTGATATTTCTCTGTTATTGTTAGGAATGAAAATATACATTTTCTTTTCTTGTAAAATAGGAGATATTTAGTATGTGATTTTTTTCCTTGTACTGCCCCTCCCTCAACCTATAGCATTGATTTAAAAAATCTGGGATTTAAAATCCAGTTTATTCATGCATCTTCTTTATCTTCTTTTTCAATTCTTTTTCTTAATGTTAATGTAAGGATCACAAATACATCAACCACAATCATTTAAATTTAATTCTAGTCATACTCATTTCATTGTTTAATGCTCATTTCTTCTGTTATACTCTGATTACTGGAATTGTGTTCTGACTTTATTCTCAGTTGTTGAAAGATGTTGAGTAATTGGTTGAGGAAGGATATATGGGTGACCCTCTTTATCAGTTCACACATATCTGAGAGGATCTGTTGCCATTATTATAACCTGACTAGCGTCACTGTCTTTCTCCTCAGAACTCTTTCAACCTTCCTTTGTCATCTAGTTTTTAAATACTGTAGATAGAGTAAAAGCTGGTGCTAAATTCACTCTCTTTCCTTTGTTGGAAAATTACCTTTTTTTCCTATCTGATAAAAATGCTTTTAGAAAGTTTCCTTTGAAATTCAGAAATTGTACCAGTATTTGTTCAGTTGTAAATTTTTTTCATTCATATTTACAATATAACTGAGCCCTTCCAACTGAAAACTCAAGTCGTTACTTATCTCAGGAAAATTTTCTTGTTCTTTTTTTTTCCTCCTCTTCCTCATTCTTTTTGCTTCTAATTGTTCTGCTCTATTCAGACCTACTAAAATTCCTATTATATAAATGTTACAACTCCTGAATCTATTCCCTATTTCTTTCATCTTTTGTTTAATAATTTTTATTTATTTAACTGTTTACTCTGATATTGGAAGAATTTCCTATATGAGTCTTCTAATTTGTTGATTCTGTTTTCTACAGCATCCGGTATTCTGTTTGCTGTCCTTATTGAGTTCTTTTAAAATGTGGTAATTATTATTTTGTCACTTTCAAGTATACTTTTACATTTCCAGATTGTTTCCTTTTCATTCCTGCTAGTCCCTGCTTTATTAGTATAGGGTCTTCTTAAATCTCACTAAAAACTTGAAACTACAAATTAGAGACTTAAAACATTTGTTTCTTGGAACAAGTCTGTTTCAAAAGAGATCACTTGTTCTGTTTTTAAAAATTAGTTTTCTTCTTTTGAATTGCTGAGTGTTTTGTAATTCCAATTATCTTTCTCTAGCTCATGTATAGAATGGGATGTCTGTTTAGCGTTAGGAGCTGAGATTAATTGTGAATAAAATCATGTGGCTCTTTGTTTAATCTTGCAGGTGCAGACTGAAGAAGGGGTAATAATTTAAACTTACTGTGAGTGTGCCAATTTGGAAATAAAATTATTCTGTTTGGGTTAGGAAGTTGTTGCAGGTAGGTGGAGATAGCCTTGGAAAAGGGAGTTTTAACTTTGCATTGATTGTATTACCCTGTCTGCCTCAGCAGCTGGAAATCAGCTGTTCCCTCACCATGCCCAGCAAAGCAACCTCATGGCCCTCCTCCAGAGCCGGTGATGGTCATTAGCCCCGCACCCTTCAATGTACCAAGACCACAGTGTGCTAGCTGAGAGGGTGCTGCTGTGGGATCCCTTCCTCATGGCCTCCAGCAGTGTAAGAATCTGCTTCTCATCAGCTGCTCAAAGATCTGCCTTTATCATTAATCTCCGCTGCTCCAAGGTGGGGTTTAGGTGAAGCTCTGACAGAGGGCTTTTCATTTCTTCCCCATCCCCCCAAGTAGCTTTCCTCCCTGTACAGCGATGAACCACACGCTGTTTGATGCTTCCCTCACTCCTTTCCTGTGGCTAAAATGTCAAAGTATGCAGTTGGCACTCTCCCTTCACACTGAGAGTCTCTATAAAATATGTTTAAAACTCCCTGGGATTGAACAAAACTTTTAAACACATGAAATTTGGACACAAGCCCAGAGGGAATCAGGCCTTCTTGCTCAGAGCTCAAACACTATTAGTTTAGATGAAGAAGAAAACTTCAGGAAACAAAGTTGCAAATCTGCTATTCTGGAAATTTATAGTTTTACCTGCATCAAGCCATGGAGCAGCAAGTATTTTGCCAGGTTTGCTAAAGAGGTTCAGTTTATGGATAATTCCTAGGTCTTAAATAATGACTTCTGGTGCTAGAAAGCAAGCAGTGTTGGTTCTAACACAGCTCTAAGCTGGCTTGTGGAATTTCTGAGGCAGTAAGGTTTTCATAAAGAGCAGTGTGGGGTGAGTGGGGCCCATCTCTAATCAGGCAAATAGCTTGGAGCAGGGGTTGGCAAACCCTGCTGTCTGCCACCTGTTTGGTATAGCCCACAAGCTAAGAATGGTCTTTACATTTTAAATGGTTGAAAAAGTTATAAAAATAACATTTTGTGACATGCAACAATAATATAAAATTAAAATTTATTGTCTATAAAGTTTTATTGCAGGACAGTCACATTTTTCAATTTATGTATTGTATGTGGCTGCTTTCATGCTACAGTGACAGAGCTGAGTATATCTGACAGAGATCCTAAGGCCTGCAAAGCTTAAACTATTTTCCACCAGGCCTTTACAGAGTAAGTTTGCTGATCACAGGCTTAGAGCTTTAAGGGGCTGTGGAAATGCTGGCAGAAAGGAAAACTTCTACCCAGAAATTTTACCTCCTTAGGATGGTATTTAAAATGAAGAAACTCAGAATTTCATTTTGAGGCCCATATGGTGATGCTAATTGACAAAGCTGGTGAGATCTGATCTCTGCCAACACCTTATCCTTCCTATCTTTACAATGGTAGTTTTTGAGACATGCCTTAGGGTCATTTTAGCACCTGTAGTTCAAGCCAGAAGAAAGATGACAGAATAGGATGACACAGTAATAACTTCAGAAATGCATACTTAAGATTCTCTGTAAATTTCAATTATCTATGTTATTTTTATCCATCATCTAATCTTGTGCCTCAACTATAATGAATAACTGAAAACTAGGTTGTAATTTTTTTTTCCTCTTTCAGAGAAAACTTTCAGGGCCTTTAGAGAACAGTATAAAAGGTATTTGGGAAAGCTGGTGTTAGAAAGACTCCGAAAACATCATCCAGTTTATTGTTAACGAATTAGAAAATACTTTTACTAATATTTCCCAAATTTGCATTTTAAAATGGAAAAATATGATATTTAAAATGTGTAAGAATCCAGTACTCAAACTTTAAATAAGTCAAATGTGAGCCTCCACTTCTCAGAATCCCCCTCCCCAGAGACAGTCTCTGTCCTCAGTTTGAAGGATATGTGTGTGTACACCCACATGTACTTTAAAGGTAAAATCCTACTTGAGTTCATACTGATACTTTCTATTTCAATTCAGGATGATAAAGTTTTTACTTAACCTCTCTGACCTTTTATCTGTACTTCTTTTCTCTCATGCTGAGCCTCTAGTTCTCAGTAACACCAGGAATGACAGAATATTCTGTCATTGCTCCTTTTTTGCTTTATCTCACAGCATAGAGAAGCATAGCAATCTCAGAATATGTATGTCAGCACATCTCCAACAATGTGCCAACTAAAAATAGTTTAAAATCTTTCTGTGGTTCTTTTTGTCCTTAGTGTAGATCCTGCTGATACTACAGTGTTGTGTTTTTTTTAAGTTTTGTTTTGTTTTTTGTTCATACCACTAACCTAATGATACACATTTAGGTTCATTTGTTTTATTGTATTTTTTATTTTTTGGAATTTAAAAAAGTATAATTTTCTTATATGGTTATTTAATACATGATTTACATGGTTTCAAGACAAATCTACAGAACATGACTTATTCAAAGATAGTCAAAATTCTATATCTCCTCCATCCTATTTCTTCCCTCTTCTATCAGTAACCATTAAAGAAAAAGAAAAAGCATTGTTTATCCTTGTTTTTTAATATAATATATTATGTTTTTTAATATAAGCAGATACATGTTTATATATGCTTCTTTTTCTTAAATTTTAACACTCTACATTTTCACCTTGTTTTTTATGTAACAATGTACATTAGTATTTTATTACATATATATATATATCTGTACTACGTAAGTATATAATATACATGTAATGTATATAGTAATATAGGCTCAGTTGTGGCATATTGTTTTGTTATATTTAAATAGATATACAAGTATTTTATATAAATAATCTTTTACTATGTGGTCTATTTTATTAGCAACCTTTTTTTTTATACTTTTTTTTGGTAACTAGCAAGATTCATACTCTCGTTCTGTTTTCCTTTACACTAATATCTGTTAAGAACTCCTACTCTCCCTCTAATTTTCTTTAAGTCCCCTCCTAGAAGCAATATTGAAATTAACTAGTAACTTCTTTTTTTCTTCCCCCCTACTTTCCCTCTTTTTCAGCATCTGATTTGAAGTAACATCCTTTTAATCCCAGTTAATAAACATATATAATCAACAACTTTATTCTACTTACCATGTTCTTTCCCCATTCTCCCCCCCATTTTTGAGAACTGTATCTCATCTACCTTGTCGGAGAATACTGTATCCTTTCTTATAACCATGGTTTAGTCTTAGTTCTATAAGTAAATATATATTTAATGCCCCTGATGCATCTTATGTCAGTATCTCTCCAGTGTTTTGGTTGTCTGAAGTTCATTTTCTACTTGGTTCCTCAAGAAAGGCTATAGTGGACCAAAATTCCTTGTCTTTTGCATGAACATGACAGTCTGTGGCCTCCATTTGTGAAAGTCAGTTGGACTTGGTATACACAATCCTTCCATCACATTTTCTTTCCTGCCATATTTTGGATATGTTGTTACTTCACTGTCTCCTGGAATAAACTATGGCTGTCAAACTCTGATGACAATCTAATATTCTTTCCCATATAAGTGACAGCCTTTTTTCTGGAATGATCAAAAGATTTCATTCTTTTTCCTTTGTTCTTATTGTCCTTGATCAAAGGGCAGAAGGGGATGCCCAGTTCCCAGAGGATTATCTGGACATGTTGCCTTCTTATTTCTTTCACTCATAGATGATGTGAAGGGACAGAAAGGTGGCATCAGTCTTCTGAAACATTATGCATTTGTTCCTCTTGTACCTCATGCTTTCTTAGAATGAGGAGTCCTTGGAGTACAATCCAAGACCCTCCCTACACTAACTTCTAGTGAGCTTGCCAACGGAATAAATTTTAAATTGTCAGAAGCTCTGCTGATGACCTTAGAGGCAGAGAAGTGGAAATTCATGGTGAAATGAAATGTAAGGATTATGTGGATTTTCCTTCTCTACATCATGGGTCCCATCCAGACAGCTGGCACTTGCAACATTTTGGTGGACTCAGTGGGAAGCTGAATGGAAGTCCTGCTCAGTGCTCTCTCCAGATGTCCTATAGTAGAGCCATTTCTTTAAAAAATCCTCCTCTACCTTTGAATTCTGGACATATTAGTCACTTTTTTTCTTAAAATGTGGTCCAGAATAAGACTTTCTGCAGTATACTTTTGTGTACTTAGTTCATCTCTCCTCCTCATCTTCACCTTCCCCTATTTAGGATACCTGCTGCTGGTATCTGGGCTTTCTTCTAAGCATTCTGGCTAGCTTTGGGAAAAAGAAAATTCTGACATTCAGGGCTCCTGAAGAAGTCATGCGTGTCATGAACTGATTAGTCCAACCTAATAGTTGTTACCCAAATAGCCGACAACATAAGTTCACATATCACTCCTTATATTCTATCTTTAGAAGAAAACCAGAATAAATGATTTATGCAAAGCAGAAG
>NW_020173727.1:1444900-1452139 GCF_003031525.2 Neophocaena asiaeorientalis asiaeorientalis | reverse complement strand
TATAGGGGGGAGCATTGTATTGCCTGAGAAAATAAATGGATTAAACTACAGCCTAGTGAATAGTGAAATGGTTATGGCTCATAACTTAGTTTGCTAATTCCCTTAATCTTTCATAAATACAACTATACTTGAGTATTATGGAGACTCTTACAAAGTAGATTATGCAGTGTCTGTAATAAAGTAAAAGTGAAACATTATTTCAATGAAGTCAGCTAAAAAAAACAAACAAAAAACCCTGGATGTTAAAGGCAGCCACCACCAGTGAGAGGCAGGCTATTCGAAAGTAAAAATACTAAAGAAAGCAAATGGCAAAAGCTAGTAACAATGGTCTCTGCTTTATTTATTCTAAGGCTGGAGTGATTTGGGGAGCCAACCAGTTTTGTCATTATACCAATGAGGCAAGTAGGGCCCAGAGAGTGATCTGCCAGATCACACAATTAGTTAGTAGAAGATTTGGGGTTAGAACTCAGGGTTCTTTGCAACTAGTACTGGACTTTTTCAAAATGACTCTTTTTAATTTTTACTTCTGTTTATATATTTATAGACTCATAAATTGTTAGAGCCATAATTGATCTTAGAGATCATCTAATCCAGCCCACCATTTCCCTACCACACCCTCATTTTATAGGAGAAAGCAAAGCCCAGACACAGATAAGGAATCTGATCGCACAGCTTCTTAGTAAAGAAACATCTTTTTATCATCTCCAATGAAGGCAGAGTTAGTATAAGAGACTGTATGCATAAAATGGAAATTATTTTGTTTGGTAACCAGATTAAAGTCTGCTTTTAAATACAATCTATTAATTTAATAAATTAAAATAGTCTGGCAACAACAACCACAGAAAGGGATGACTTTCAACAGAACTAAATTTTTCTTTTCAAATTATATAAGTAGTTACCACAAAATTCTTTTAACTAGCAAGCTATGTTCCTGCATTTAAAACGTTACTCATTTATTCACAGCTTCTAAGAGGAAACATTTATATTACAAAACAGTCTCAAACAAATCAGCGGCTTTGATAGAGCAGCAGAGTTATTCACAACTGACTTACGGTCATAAGTTGTCCTCCTTTTTTTCTTGCTTGTGTCTTTCTTTCTATCTGTGTCTAAAGGATATTTGTTCCCTGCCTCACAATTTACTAAAGTTTATTTTTAGAGGCTGAATAATCTGTACTTTGCATGAGACCTTTGTTCTAGTCACAGCAGTTAGACTTAAGAAACTAGTTTTTTTTTTTTTTCCACAGTGGTACAGTTTACTTATTTAAGTTGCTAATAATGATATAAAACCAGAAATGTGTATTACTATTGAAAAGAAAAATTAGTAGGATTAAGTCACATAAATAAAAATAAGCTAAAATCTAAAAGCTTTTAAAAAGATTATTTTGTTTTTCCAAAATGTATTGCATAATATATTTCTGTTCTCAAATTAAAATTAATGATTTATAATACAACTCCAATTGTATTATCTAAAGTTTTCATTTATTAAGTACTTTGTGGAAGCAACAAATATTGATATATTGTCTTCCAGTAATTTATAACATTATCTGCATAAATCTTTAGAAAAATATTGTGACAAGGAGTTGTTTACAAAGGCCTACTAGTAAAATATGATGTAAACATGAGCAAACTCATGAGCATGGACAACTTTAAATATTTTGTTTCCTGTAAATTAGATTTGATTTTAATGGATCTGTCATTTTCTCCCTGAATGCAGCTTTTTACTGGGTCTGTATTTAGAAAGAGAGAAAGTCAGAATGTAAATTGAAATAATATTTACTTTTTATTTAATTTTCTCTCTGACATGTATATTGTAGGATGGTTTAAATGAAGCATAGAAAGTTATAGCAACTGGAAGTCTCAATTTCATCTAAAATGATTATGATTATGTAACCAGCTTTAGGAACACATGATTTTGATACTCAATAATAACAGTGATTTAATTTTGTTACCTATAAACATTTATTGAGCACTTATTATATGCCAAGTACAAATATAAACTCTCTAATGTATTTAACTCATTAAATCTTAATAATAACCCTAAGAGCTAGGTCATATTAATATCCCTCATTTTGCAGATGAGAAAACTAAGACAAAGAGTAGTGAAGTAATTTGACCAAAGGCACACAACTGGCAAGTGGCAGAGCTAGGATTCGAGCTAAGCAGGTGCCAGTAACCACTACACTAGGGCAGCGGTTCTCCGAGTGTGGCCTCCAGGTCAGTAGCATCAGCGTTACCTGGAAACACGCTAGAAATAATATTCTTGAGCCATACTTCAGACTTACTAAATTAGAAACTCTAGGGTGGGGTCCAAAAATCTGCGTTTTGACCAGCCCTCCAGGTAATTCTGATGAACACTGTCTTAGTCTGTTGGGCTGCTATAACAAAAATGCCATAGACTGTGAGTAGCTTAAACAACAGACATTTATTTCTCACAGTTTTGGAAGCTGGTGAGTCTAAGATCAAGGTGCTGGCAGATTCAGTTTTTGGTGAGGACCTGCCTGTGGTTCACAGATAGCTATCTTCTCACTGTGTCCTCACATGGCTGAAGAACAGAAAGCTAAAGCAAGCTCTCCTTTCTCTTATAAGGGTACTAATCCCATTTATGAGGGCTCCACACTTAAAACCTAATGGTCTACCAAAGGCCTCACATCCTAAAATCATCACATTGGAGATTAAGATTTCAACATGAATTTGGGGGACACAAACACTCAGTCTATAATACACTAAAGTTTGAGAACCACTGCCTAGATAAAGAAAGCATTGTTCTCTCCCTCGTTCAAAGGCCAACAGTGTAGTGGTAACGGTGGTCATGCAAACACATGATTGCCATCCATCTAGTAAGTGCATTTAAAGAGGAATATATTGGGTAAAGCAATGGTGCAAAGGAGAATGTGAAGGAAAAGGGAAGGTTTTGCTTTTTGATCATTAAGAAATTTGTACTCTAGTTTCAAAGATAGAGGAAGGGTAATCAGTTCAATACTGATAGAGTATGTTGGTTTTGCTTATCTAGAGTTTCAACAAATAGTTCAGATGACTTCCAGTAGTTCTGAACATTTTTGCAGAATCAACATAATCATTGCAGCTACCCTGTATCTTGCCCACCTTCTGGCTATGATTGTGTCTCTTACATGTATATTAGTCTTGGAATTGATGGTTACACATTAGTCAGAAGAGATCTCTCAAAGATACCTAATGATGTATGCTTTTTGCCTAGAAAAATAATTTAGTGTTAGATATTAGAAAGGCCAACCTTCAATAATGGTACCCATTTTACTTATCTATTAAAATCCAAAGTAACTATTGTCTCTTGCTTTGGGATATAACAGAACTGAGCATTACAAGGTACTGTCCTAGCTTGTAATACATAAGTCACTTAACCCATTAGGTGAGTCATCCCTTATTTTTTAGAGCACAGTATTCCAGAAATCCTCATAGTAGTCTTCCAGGCTAAATAAATTCTTTGCACTTTTCATTCTGCTGGAAACAGGGATTAGACATAAAGTAAACAACATGAGCTGTCTATTCTTCATAACATCTTCGAAGAGACGGCCCTGATTTGCACCACTGTTTTCAATCACTTAAAAGGCAATAATTTAATTATGCCATCCTTTATATAAGAACTGCCATTGCTTTCAGTTCCCTTCCAGGCCTGACAAAAATAAATCACTTCAATAAATCCCTTTTTTCTCCCTTTTAGAGACAAGAATAAGTAATGATACCAGTGATCTTCCAAGGACAAAATAAATATAATGTACTTTGTATAGAAAAGCAAAATATTTCACAAGGCAGTGATTTATTGTGTTAAACAATTTTTCTTGTGTATATGTGAAAAATGTTTAAATGATTTTATATAAGGGCATTTTTAGAGAGGCAGATACTACACTCTGCTTTTGAACTCAAATGCTTGGATAGAGCAGTCTATGTGCCTAGGATGGGCAACAGAATACACCTTAGAAATACACCATCCATAATTTCAGCTCATTGATGGTCATTCCTTTATGACTTTACAAAGAGAAAATATTTTCTAGGGTATCTGAAACAAGTTCTTTCCTCATGTGAAAATAACCACCTAATTCTTTTCTAAGTTCATTTTAAATATTAACAGTATGACACATGGCTTAGACTAAAAGGACATCAGCTTGAATGTATGTAATAGTTGTCATTTTATTAAAGGTTACTCATCTCAATTGACGTTTTTCTTAATGACCCAAGTTACCCAAAAAGACAGTCATGCTCTAATATTACAGTGAATTAAGTCCTTGAGTAAGTGACTCAGCTGTTAAGGCTACAGGGGTCCAACATTACCAAAGTGTGGGCATATAAAACTTAAAATATATGGCAGTTAGCAAATTGATTAGTTAGGGTCCATGTTATGCCAAGTTACCCTTTCTGTTAATTTCTTCATTTACTGGTGCCTCTTAGTAAATGATAAAATATTTTCATGTCAACAAGTCCAACTCAAGGGATTCAACAAGTTCATGGGATCTTTAAAAATAGGTTACACTTTTAAACAGGTGATATGGACCCATTAAAGCTTAATGTTATATTTTATGATAGGTATAATTTTATAATAGAACTGCAAATAACGTACTTTTCAAGTTTTCTGCTGACTTTTACATTCAATCACTGAGAAAAATCCTCCTGTTTGGATCACGTTATTCTGAATTAGGATTATTCATATGGGTGAAATAAACTGGAAAAA
Source organism: Neophocaena asiaeorientalis asiaeorientalis (assembly GCF_003031525.2). NCBI lineage: Eukaryota > Metazoa > Chordata > Mammalia > Artiodactyla > Phocoenidae > Neophocaena > Neophocaena asiaeorientalis. Next base: position 1,447,437 of record NW_020173727.1, on the reverse strand, counting down.
AATATAATCTAAGAGAATAGAATTTTTACCTGCTTTACATATACTTTTATAGGGCACTAATATTTACTGCGTACCTCCTATGTGCCACTTTTGAGCAATTCAAATGCCTTACCTCATTTAATTCTCATAGTTATAGTTCTTATCACTATTATTTGCTTTACTTTTATTTTTCCATAGCACTATCATCATCATCTAATATACTACACACTTTTCTACATATTTTTCTTATCATCTTCTCCTTCTCCCCCAGCCCTCTCTCCCATTAGGCAGGGATTTTTACGTTTTGCTTACTGCTGTCTCCATAATTCCTAGAATAGTGCCTTGTTCATAAAAGGTGCTAAATAATTTTGGGGGGGATGAATGAATGACTTCCCAATTTACAGATGAAGAGAGGTTAAGGAAGTAACAAAACTAGAATGTGAAAATGGTTTTAGGTGGTCCATATACTCATCTATCCATTCATCCATTTGATGAGTGACTTTAAAGCCCATGAAATTTCCAATATACCACATTGCCTCCAATGCATTTACTATATTGATATAAAAATCAGCATGATAATGACAAGTTTTATCGATTCATTATAAGTTCCCCAAGTATCAGCGTTAGACCAGCAGTTCTTCTCTTTTTGTCCATTGGTAGGTTACCATTTCTTATGATAGTTTATGATTTGTAATTAATTTTGTATAAACATGTCCAAAGTTCAAATGGTATAGAGGCATATATGGAGAAAAGTATCCATCACACACCTTCTCCTACACTAGAACCACCTGGGGAGCTTTACAATTACTGAAGCCTGTGTCCCACCCCATAGATTGCGATTTACTTGATCTGTGGGTATGACCTGGTTTTGGAATTTTTAGAAGAGCCTCAGGACAGACTTTGCTTCAGGTAAAGGTAAAGCAACAAGGACCAAATATAACCTCTTGCCTTAAATAACTAAGAAACACACAAAATATATGAAACAATGCTTTTTTAAATGATACTGGACACAAGGCAAAAAAAGACAGTAATCCCTGAAAGATGGGAAACAAATGAGGTGAGCCCTATGATGGACCCAGCTTACAGTCTGAGAGAGTATCTAGGCCATGGCACAGGGAGGGAGAATATAGGCTGAGCCTGGCAGACTCCCTGAGTTGAGCAGTCAGAGCTGAGAGTTCAATGAGAGCAAACAGTGAGAATCCACAGGACAGACCACAGGAGAAGAGAACGCCAAAGTCCTACAGGGGGGTCCCTCTTGAGTGTTCAGCTGGGAGCTGACCAGCACATGTGTGAGGAAACTACCAGAGGTTGCGGGGAGGGGAGCACCTGAAAAGACTGGAGGCAACAGTACCTAGTGTCCATACAGGGATAAAAATAACACCTGTTCTAACTAGATGGACTGGAAAATCTTGCAATTTGCAGGGTATTTGATAGAATACTCAGACGGGTTTTGCTTTAATAGTGAGAAAAAAATTAGTCCTAGACTAAACAGTATTCCAGTCCTAGCTAACGCATCTTGAAAGCAAGACCCCAAACGATCACTTATTTCCAAGTAGCTTAACTATATCCTAGAACAAAGCTCAAGAATATTTATAAGAATACAGAAATATCCAGCAACCACCAAGATAAAATTCACATCGACATCCAATTAAAAATTACCAGAAATGCAAAGTAGAAAAATATAACCCATAAATTAACCAATTGAAAATAACCCAGAACTGACACAGATATTACAATTAGCAGACAAAGACATTAAAACAGTTATTATAACTGTATTCCAAACAGCCAAAAATTAAGTAGAGACACGGAAGAGGCCCAAGTGATCCAAATCAAAATTCTATTATGGTTTATCACAGGATATTGAATCTAGTTCCCTGTGCTATACATTAGGACCTTGTTGTCAAAATTCTAAAGATGAAAACTATAATGTATAAAATGAAAGATACACTGGATGGGACTAATGGCAGATTAGATGTTGCAGATGAAATAATTAGAGAACTTTAAGACACAGCAATAGAAACTATCCAAAATAAAACAGAGAGCAAAGAGAAATTTTTTTAAATTTTAAAAAATGAAGAGTATCAGTGAGTTGTGGGGAAACTAATATAGTCTAATAATAATATAATATAGTCTAATATAATATAGTCTAATATATATAACTAATATAGTCTAATATATGTGTAACTGGAGAACTGGAGCCCCTAAAAGGTGGATGGGGAGATGAAGGAAGAATTATATTTGAAGAAATAATGTTCAAAAATTTTCCAAATTTAATGACAACACAATCCAAAGAGGGCCAACAAACTGAAGCTTAAGAAGCATTAAGAAGTAACACCAAGGCACATCATAATCAAATTGCTCAAAACCAGTGTAGAAAATATTGAAAGCAACCAGGGAATTAAAGACATAGTAGATAAGATAAGGATGACGGCAGATTTCTTGTCAGAAACAAAGTAAATGAGGAGACAGTGGAGCAACATTTCTAAAAGTGCAGAAAGAAAAAAGTCTGCTCATCTAGAAATTTTTATCCAGCAAAAATGTTAAAAAAAAAAAAAAAA
>NW_020173727.1:1331118-1444782 GCF_003031525.2 Neophocaena asiaeorientalis asiaeorientalis | reverse complement strand
GGGGGGGGCAGGGTGGTGGAGCCCCCCCCTGCCGATGCAGGGGACATGGGTTCGTGCCCCGGTCCGGGAAGATCCCACATGCCGCAGAGCAGCTGGGCCTGTAAGCCACGGCCGCTGAGCCTGCGCATCCGGAGCTTGTGCTCCGCCACGGGAGAGGCCCACGTATTGCAAAAAAGAAAAAAAAAAAAAAGCAAAATGAAGACTTTTTTCAGACACACAAAATTGCACTACAGATATGTTAAAGGAAGTCCTTCAGGTAGGAGAATTATATCAGATGTCAACCTAGATCTACGCAAAGGAATGAAGGACAGTGGGAATGGTAACTACAAGAATAAGTAGATCAATTTTTTTCAAATTATTCAAATCTTTTAAAACATAATTCACTGTTTAGACAAAAAAATAACAGTGTAGTGTGGCGTTTCTGTAAAAGTAAAATGTCTGACAAGAATGATACAGAGGTTAGAAGAGAGAAATAAAAGTAATGTTATTGTGAGTCTTATACTTAAAGTGGTAACTATCACTTGCCAAGCAGATTGTGATGTGTTAAAGATATTTACTGTGAACACTAAATCAACCACTAAAAAACCAAAAGTTATAAATAATAAACAAACCAACAAAGGAGATGAAATGGAATTATAAAATATAACCTAAAAGAAGGCAAAAAGAGGAAGAAGATTTTTTTGACAAAGATGCAGTGGTAATTCAGTGGAGACGGGGTCATCTCTTCAACGAATAGTGCTGGAATAGTTGGCTATCAATAAGCAAAAAATGAACATCCATCCATACCTCATGCTTATACAAAATTAGCTCAAGGCAAATTATATATCATTATGTGAAACCTAAAACTATAAGAACTTCTAGAAAAAAAAATTAAGAGAAACATTTTTTTTTTTTTTTGTGGTACACGGGCCTCTCACTGTTGTGGCTTCTCCCGTTGCGGAGCACAGGCTCCGGACATGCAGGCTCAGTGGCCATGGCTCACGGGCCTAGTCGCTCCGTGGCATGTGGGATCTTCCCAGACCGGGGCACAAACCCGTGTCCCCTGCATCAGCAGGCGGACTCTCAACCACTGCACCACCAGGGAAGCCCAAGAGAAACTTTTATGGTCTTGGTTTAGGTAAAGATTCTGGGATAGTATAGCAAAAGCATCCATAAAATTGCAAACAATAAATTGGACTTTATAAAAATTAAAAACTTCTGCTGTTTAAAAGACACTGTTAAAGATGAAAAGGCAAGCCACAGCCTGGGAGAAAATATTTGCAAGTCATACATCCTATAAGGACAAGCATCCCGAATATATATTGAAATCTCAAAACTCAATAATAAGGAAACAACCTAATTTTTTAAATGAACAAAATATTTGAACAGTTTTACCACAGTTGATATACAGAAGCAAATAAGCACATAAAAAGATGAGCAACATCTTAGTCATTACGGAAACGCAAATTAAAACTATGATGACATACTAGTACCTGTGTATTAGAATAGCTACAATTAAAAAGACTGATCACACCAAGTGTTGGTGAGAATGTGGAGGAATGGAACTCTCATACACTGCTGAGTGGGAATACTAAAATAAATGATACAACTGCTTTGGAAAATAGGTTGGCAGTTTCTTAAAAAATTACACATATACCGACCATACGATCCAGCCATTCCACTCCTAGGCATTTTCCCAAAAGAACAGAAATCATATGTATATTTAAAAATACATATTAATATATGCAGCAGCGTCATGTGTAACAGTTAAAAACTAGAAACAACACAAATGTCCATCAGCAGATAAACAGGTAGACTATAGTATGTCCGTACAATAGAATGCTACTCAGAATATGTCCATACAATAGAATGCTACTCAGAATAAGAAAGAATGAACTATTAATATGTGAATCTCAAAGTAACTGAGCCAGATAAAAAGATACACATAAGGTATGATTTCATTTTTATAAAATTTTAGAAGACACAAACTAATGTGTAGGAACAGAAATCATACTAGTGTTTTCCTTGGAAAAGTATGTTGGGGTGGAGACCAGGGAGCATGATGGGCATGAGGAAACTTTTGGAGGTGTTACATACATTTATTATCTCACTTGTAGTGGTGGTGTCACTGGTCACGTAAGCCCAAATCAATCAAACTGTACAATTTAAATATATGCCACTTACTGTACATTAATTTTACCTCAATATAGTTGTTGTTTTTTAAGATCTTTAGGTAACTCAAGTGTATTTGGGACAAATTTGGGAATCATTGCTCCAGTAGGTCCCTAGTTCCACACTACAGAGACAACCTATTCTAGGCAGCTTCCTGTTCTGGAAATTGGAATATTCTGGAAATATTGTGCATATACAAACATACATATTTCTTGTTTTAAATTCACAAATGGTAGCAAACTTTATACCCTGTTCTGTACTTAACTTTTTTCACTTAATATGTCTTGGTGATCATTCCATATCAATAAATATGGAATGGCCTCATTTTTTTAAACACCTACATGTTAATCCACTGGATCTGGATTTTGCCTGATCCCAGTGATTTTGGCTACATGAGGTGGTACTGTATGCTTATTTTAAAACCTTTTAGGAGTAAAGATATAACTTGAATAGTTGTTAGAATTAATTTTTCTTTTAGGCATACCTTTAAGTCTTCATTTGCATGCTATATGACACAATGCTTTAATCTGTGTGAGTATACAAGCTTTCTAGAACACCAAATTCACTATTAGTATTTTTTCACAGGTAAAGTCTGTATATCTCTGTGAAATGTTGACAAGTATTACATTTTGAAAAGTTATTATGACATTTTACTTGCTTTCCTTATCCTCTCAAGATGAAATTTGGTGTTCTGTTTGTCCTTTATTCAACACACTTTTTAAAAATCCTTTTTTTGTCCTTTGGTGGTTAATTTGGTGTTGGTCTTTAGGCCACAGCTATTCTTGGAGATGTATACTGTATAAGCTAACCTGTTACCAACTTCCATTTTTGGCAAAGAAATCATTTGGCTAAACTCTAGCTGGGGGCTTCCCAGGTGGTGCAGTGGTTAAGAATCCACCTGCCAATGCAGGGGACACGGGTTCAAGCCCTGGTCTGGGAAGATCCCATGCCGTGGAGCAACTAAGCCTGTGCGCCACAACTACTGAGCCTGCGCTCTAGAGCCGGCGAGCCACAACTACTGAGCCCGTGTACCACAACTACTGAAGGCCGCATGCAACAACTACTGAAGCCTGTGTGCCTACAGCCTGTGCTCCGCAACAAGAGAAGCCGCCGCAATGAGAAGCCCATGTACCACAACAAAGAGTAGCCCCTGTTCACCGCAACCAGAGAAAGCCTGTGCAGAGCAATGAAGACCCAATGCAGCCCAAAAAATTAATTAATTAATTTTTTAAAAAAACCTCTTATCTGGTGTTTTTCTCTCTTAATGGCAGCAGGTTGAACTGGCAAATACCAAAATAATTTTTGTTTTTAAAGTTAACAAGACTCTTTAGTTTTTAGACTATATTGCAAGAGAAAGACCATCTACAAAGACAATGCACCAATTTATTTGGGGGCTTAAATTCCCTAGTGGCCCTTTATGTGTCCTTCATAGGTTTTCCATAATTTTCAGTCTTAAAGCAACAAGAATCTCAAAGTGGCCATTATCCATACTACCCATATTGTCATATACTCTATGCACTTACTAGGTTTATTAGTGAACATTGAGTCTTTTTTATGACTAATGATATTCTGAACTTTGGGCCAGTATTTTATCAGATGTTCAATCAGTGCAGTTCGTATCAGGTGAGTATTTGTTTTGTATTCATTAGCTGATGAAGTCACAGGATTGCAGCTGTTTGTAGTAAATTCACCAGTCATTTTTTCACATCATTAAATTCCATATTCCTATGGTCAGGTTTTATAGCTCCTTGTTCACCTTTGACCCTAATTTTGTAGAATTTCAGGGAATTGTCCTTATCCTGTCCAGTTAGGTTTCTTGTATTTATATGCCTGAGGTCATGTTTCTGAGGCATCTACAATGAAATAAACGTACATGTTTTGAATGTTATCTTTCCCTGAAGTGTTGGTATTTTTTAAAAATATTTTTTAAATTAATTAATTTATTTATTGGGCTGTGTCGGGTCTTAATTGCGATGTGCGGGCTCTTCGTTGTAGTGCTCGGGCTTCTCTCTAGTTTTCTAGAACACTAGAAACGTGTGGCCTGTGGGTTTTCTCTTCTCTAGTTGTGGCGCATGGGCTCTGTAGTTTGTGGCACGCGGGCTCTCTAGTTGAGACGCGTGAGTGAGCTCAGTAGTTGTGGCATGTGGGCTTAGTTGCCCTGCAGAATGTGGGATCTTAGTTCCACGACCAGGGATAGAAACTGCGGCCCCTGCATTGGAAGGCGGATTCTTTACTGAAGTGGTGGTCTTTTGGCTGATAAAATGGTTTTACTGACTGGTAAATCATCTTTAAGACTCCTCTCCTTCTCTGAGTACTTAGCTTTTTAGTTTACTCAGGATGTGTCACTCTCTAATCTAGGGAAAGTGTGGAGAGCCTGATTCAAAAGCATTCCTATGCCCGCTCACCCATCCGTACCTATGGAGGAGAAGAGGATGTGCTGGGGGATGAGGTTCAGACAACACAAAATCGAGGTAAGACCGCTTCTGGGCTATGCAACTGCTGGACAGGGAGGTGATGAGACTTCTAGCCCTCAGGGAAGAGACTGCCCCAGAGTATTTCAGTAGCCTCTTCAGGAAGGGACAGCCTGAGGCTGATCATTATTTTGTCTTTGCATCTTAAGTGATTATGCTGCCTAAAGCCTTCCTGTAGTTTGTTTTCCAGTAAAAGGACATTGAGCCTCTGAGTCAGGGCCCAGGAGTTATTTGTCTGTGATCTACTACCAAAGAGCTATTTGGACTTAGCTTTAGTCTTTCTCAACCTCAGTTTTACAATCTGAAAATCAGGGAATATATCTGTTTTACTTATATCAGGAATATCTTATTAGGATCAATGACTAGAATGGAAAACACTTTTAAAAAGAAGATTCTCCTAGTGAACACATTGTGTAGAGACGGTGGCCCAGGTGGTGAGAGTAGGGGAATACTATAAAGTTCCTTTGCTGCAGATGTTCATAGAGGAGCCCTCTGCATCTGGGAGGCCAGAGCAAAGAAACCAGAGGGGGGTGCCCAGGCACAGGGATGTTCACATGGGGAGAGTCCTCTGTCATATTTTTATGTCCATGATATGGAATAGCATAAACAGTCAGAACATATGATACCTCATAGCTAAGTCCAGATGAGCTACTAGTAATTATACAACTGGAAAATTCAGTGTCAAATTTTGTTTAACCTTCTGGATACTGTGATATAAGAAAAACTTACTCTTGCAACTTGTCAAATATCTAATAAAATATTATGGACGCTAAGCTGTCATTCCTGATAGTTTGTAATGATGTATATTACCATTATTACTTAGTATATTATTATATACTAAATATATGATACAGTATACATATATATTTTATTTTGTATTGTGACAATTTGTTCTTTTCTATTGATGTGGCTTCTCATCTTGCTCAGTACTATGCTATTTTCATAAATGCATTATTTTGTTTTTATAACATGATAACATATTTTTATATCTGGTAGGGAAAAGCTATCCTTGTTATAATTTTTAAAAAATTTTAAATTCTGTCATTATTTGTCCTGATAATTTTGAGAATCGAGTTGAAGAGGGAAAAAACATTGGCATTTCATTGGCTTTACACTCAACCAATAAATTAATTTGGGAATAAATGACTTTTAAAAAATTTTTATTTTTCATCCAGAAATATGGCATGTGTCTCCAATTATTAAAATCTTTCCTTACATCTCTATTTCAATAGAGTCGTGTGAAAAATTTCAAATAAGTATCATGCATTTCTTTTTAGAGTAATTTCTAAGTATTTATGCTTTATTTTTGACAGTGCTTATTGTTTCCACATAACTCAGCTATGCTGAGTAGAGCTGGCATATTAAAATGTGTTTGGATCTTGTGTATCTGTCTTAAATGTAATCAACATAGTAAATGTTCTCATTATTTCCAAAAGAAAAGAGTTACAGAAGCTAAAGAAAAAAAAGAAAAACAGTCTTGTGGGTTTTCATACTGGCTTTGGAAACCAGGTAGCTTTGTTGAGGCTTGTCTGTCCAGCCTTACTTATAGGGATGCTACAGAGGTTAGGATGGATATCAGCTATTTGGAAGTCCTTTAAAGGGAATCAGGTCATTACCTTCAGGCAGGTTGCTAGTGTTTTGGCCACTCTCAGGGAGTATGCAGGCCATCTATTAAGTCAGTAAATTCTCTTTTCCATATATGGTATAAATGATATATTCTTGTGTGGAAAGCTAGATATGCCTCATGATTGACCTGTCTCTCTTTTAAATTATAGATCTATTACATAATTTTAAAAATAAAATTGACCCTTACAGATAATGTAATTCTTTTTTTTTTAACATCTTTATTGGAGTATAATTGCTTTACAATGTTGTGTTAGTTTCTGCTGTATAACAAAGTGAATCAGCTTTACATATACATATATCCCCATATCTCCTCCCTCTTGTGTCTCCCTCCCACCCTCCCTATCCCACCTCTCTAGGTGGTCACAAAGCATGAGCTGATCTCCCTGTGCCATGCGGCTACTTCCTACTAGCTGTCTATTTTACATTTGGTAGCGTATATATGTCCATGCCACTCTCTCACTTCGTCCCAGCTTACCCTTCCCCCTCCCCGTGTCCTCAAGTCCATTCTCTACGTCTGCGTCTTTATTCCTGTCCTGCCCCTAGGTTCTCCAGAACCTTTTTTTTTTTAAGATTCCATATATATGTGTTAGCATACGGTATTTGTTCAGATAATGTAATTCTTGATTTGCACACTGGAGTAGAGTTTCCAGTCTAATGAGACTTTTTTTTCCTTTCAGGATCAGCCTTTACAACATCTGATAATTTGTCTCTCAGTTCCTGGGTATCATCTTCATCCAGTTTTCCTGGATTTCAGCACCCACAGTCCCTGACTGCTCTTGGCACCAGCACAGCATCCATAGCGACACCCATTCCTCACCCTATACAGGGCTCTCTGCCACCATATAGCCGACTTGGGATGCCTCTAACCCCATCGGCCATTGCCAGCTCCATGCAAGGGAGTGGCCCGACATTCCCCTCATTCCACATGCCCCGGTATCATCACTACTTTCAGCAGGGGCCCTATGCTGCTATCCAAGGACTGCGCCATTCCTCTGCTGTGATGACGCCATTTGTATGACTCTTCTAAAAATAGGAGAATCCAGATCCACAATGTGCAAATGGGTATGGAAATATAAGACAGGGTTGGGTGGGTGGGATGTGGGGTGTTGGAGCCGGGGCTCTCCAGGAGACATGGGACCTATTAGAGAGGAGAGCTGGACTCACAATAAAACCAACCACTGAGGGAAAACACCATGGACCAGGATTCATCTGTAGTGGGGGACATCTTTTGGCTTTGAGAGAGAATCAGTGTAAAGTTCTTAGCCAGCCTAAGTCCTGCAACTATTGGATATCAATGTACCAAGAAAGTTTAATAATACAAGGCAGATGAATCTTAAGATGCATTATTCCTAGTGGTTAAAAATGCTGTGTCAATGCAGTAATGTATAAAGTCAACATGTATAGGTTTTCTTTCTACTTTCCACAGGTTAAAAGAATCTTCAAAGAGGCAATACTATATAACATACCATAATGCATAATGACTAACTGAAGTCCATTTCTCCCTATAGAAATGAGAGCCAATAGAGAAGTATTTGTAGTGCTGTAGCTTAAGCATGTTTAGTTTTCCTTTGTGTTAGTTTGCTGAGGAAGGAGCTGAGATAATGCTAATGCATCCTAATTTGTGGATGAATAGGTGGTAATGACTTCACAAAGTTCTTTCTGTAATATTGAAGGGCCAGTACCTGACAAGTTCTTTTTCACAGTCTTTTCTTTCTTTCTAATTCTCTTTCTTGCAATTACTTGCCATTTATGTAGGAAAAATCTTCCATATACGAATAAAACTGAGGTTTTATTTTTCTGGGCTGCATTCTAAATACACTGCTGATTTATTCACTGAGGGACACTTTAAAGTCTCTACACCTTGGCGCATGAGACTTTCTTTCACTACAATAAAAAGATGGTTGCCCTATTTTAAAAGGAATTTTTCTGCCGTGGGTACCAAAGCTCCCTTCATTTTTACTTCAGCTTTGGGAGACTTTATGGATGTTAAAATGCACCAGGCCAAGTTCTCATTTTCAGTAAATCTGCTTTTTTGTTTGATTAGCTGCTGCCACTGACTGACAAGGATTTATGAATGACCATTCTAAATGCCCATATAGCCACCACTTAACCTTTGGTCACGAATAGGTATGTGTCCATCTATATGATTGGCCCTTTTTTCTCACTGTATTACATTCAGTAATTCTACCATTTTTCTAGGTGCATGAAATTGCATGTTAACTCAATGACACCCTGACTGAAACATTGGAAGTGCTTATAAGTAAATCTAAAGGATTTATCCACTTTATTTTCAACTCTTGCTATCTTCTTAAGCCTTCTTTTAATATTTATAATAGTAATTAACTATATTGTAGTTATATATAATTTCTGTATTATTTTTGAGCCATATATATCTAAGCATTTACAATCAGGGTAGTACACTTGGCATTTTGCAACAGTTCATTTCTCTAATAACAGAGGTTTAATGAAATTTGTAGTCCTTCAATTTTAGATATAATGCATTCTAGCTATAGAATTTAACCTGTCTTCTTCACAAAGCTCCCCAATATTCTTAATTTTTAATGTAATATTCATTCTACTTCATTCTGACTACAAAAGTATTGAATCTGTTCAAAGAGATGGGAAATCTTGCTGCTGAGAGTAGAGGTGTATTTGGAAGTCAAATGTAATATACTTATCACATAAAACTCAAGTGGGATTTTATTTGGTTGTTTTAATGTTAGGCTTTTCCATATCAAATGACTTTCTTGGGCATTTCCAGCCTGTGAAACAAGGTATAATTGGCACAGCCTGTCTAAGTGATGCTATTGTTGGACCTTGCAATTGACTTTCTCCACTGTATTCCAAGGTTTGGTTATGGAGAAGCACCAGCTGCGTTAACCAAACATCTCAAAGTCCTATGGCAGACATGGTAGGCTTATTTCTAACTTCTTCCATGTTATGCTATAGTATTCACAGGTAGTTTGTTTTCAGACACAGCACAGATGTGCGTTTCTTTAAAAAAGTAGTTATGCATAATGTTTAAAGTACATATCCACAGAGCTTAGGATGGGGATTTAATGTTTAATAGTTGGCCTGTTGTCAGTGCTTTTAATACAGAGTACTGCTACTTAAAGCAAGAATAACAAAAGTAAATACTATTTTACATGATACTACTTAATACCCTAATAAATGACTGGTCTACTAAAGCAAATCCATATCTGAATTTTCTTTTCAACAAGCATGAAAGGATCATTTTAATACTATTTTGACATTTTTCCCAATTGGTGTGTCTCAAAAGTAGGTTTATATATTTTTGTTAAATATGGTTTTATGCTAGTACGTCCTGAATTCATAACTTTATTTTGTAATTAATCAACATAAGACTAAAAATAAATAGCACGCTTAGAGAAGAGCAAAGACTAAGACACCAAAGCATGCTCTTGGAAAATCACACCTGGAATTCTTGGATACACTTTTTAAGTATCTGGTATTATTTGAACAAGAAAGAAGAAGCACAGGTGAAATGGAGCTTAACCTGGTCAGTCACTCTAGTCATGGAAACCAGGGGTAGATATATGACCCCACCAGGGTTCTTCTGAGCTCTTCTGCTTGTTGATTATTACTTAACTCCTTGGGTATTTAACATTTAAAACTCTAAAGTCTATTTTACCAAAAACAATTGCAAGAACTAGATAACTAGGGACAAAGCCAACTGAATAATAAAGAGCATGAGTTATGGTATATTTGGAATAAATTCAGGGTCCCCCCCAGGTATATTACAGTATTAAAAAGCCTGGCTAACGTATGGTGCTGCTAAAAAGCGGCCCTGCCAGAATGGCTTTATCTAACCCAAAAGAATTAATTCATAACTTAGTAGATTCTACATATGTGGTATGTTTTGAAAATGTTTATCAATAATTCTGAGTAAGCTCATTTATTTCTTTTACTTAGTAAGTCTTCCCCCCCTCCTCTGTCCACCCTTGGCAGTATAAAGATAAACATATCCAGTTTGTATCCAACATATCACAAATTATTAGGTAACAAGGTCTACATTAATGAATTTATATTACATTGCTGGTCCTTTTGAGTTTATAACAATGGTATGTTGTCTTAAAGGTCTACCACCATTTCAGTAGGTGGGCACAGAGTAGGAGATATTAAGACACTTCCTGATTATGATGCATCATCTACTAAACACCCTGTGTAAAAGTCACATTGACTTCGTGGGATATTCCAAACCCTCCTCTCCATCCTTATCCACATCTCTGTAGTTGCACTTCTCCAGCCACAATGCCCCACCCTGGGGGGATAAAAAGGAAACCCTCTAAAAGCCCAAGAATAAGTATTCTTAGAAGCAAAGCATCTTCATCCCATACTGCCTATGAATTTTTCATAGAGATATTAGGATATTTATCCCAATTCTGAATTTCACATTAGCTTTTCAGGCTGTCCTGCTTATATTTACGCTGAATTATACTAAGAAAAGTGAGCTTCAAATAAGGTAAATGGAGTGACTTTACCACCTCATTAAAAACACAGTCAAACTCAAGCCATGACTCAGTAACTAAAGTTCAAAAAGTCAGTTATGTAATGTACAGGATCAAATATGGCAAGAAAAATAATATTTTTACTCAATCTTCCATTGACCAAGTAAGGAAAACTGTTTTCATTATTAAATGTGTATGGAATTGATAATTACTACAAACAAAACAATATTATACTATAAATTTAGACTGGACAGAAATGAAGCACTGGACAGAAAAAATTTTCAGCTGGCTCCTTTAGAGAGCTAGGCTTGGGTGGAGGATGGATTTTATAAATTTTTATATTATTTCAGAATGTAAGGATTTTATGTAAACAAGCAAAGGGAAGGTTAAAAACTCTTAAAATTTTAGGAAATCATAACATTCTTTCTTCACTACTATTCCATGCCAGTTATAAAATATTCCAATACTTAGCTTTCTTCAGCATGCTTAAATATGCAAAGGTTCATTTATAAATATTTGATAGACAAATAATCCATAAGTATTCTCTGGCCCTTATTTCTCTGTCTCTCCCTTAGATAATTCCAACCTCCTCCCCTGATAATAAGAAAATAAAAACATTTTGGTGAAATAGTACATCTGGACAAAAAATACAGCTTGTTGTATTTTACTTCTGGTACATTAAAATACTTTATTTAGTTGTTGTTTTTCTTAGTTTCAGAAACCTAAAAGAAGGTCTTCTATTTCCTAAAGGATAAAATTGGATCTAGCCTCTTCAGTAGACTCTATCACAGTTCTATTGTTTGCTGTGTTCATTTGCTTAAGGAATTGCGTGAGAACAGTCACTGTAACGAAGTGTGTGTGCTGGGGGTGGTGGGAAGGGCATGGGAAATGTTTTATGAAAAAAGAAGTTATAAGCCTAATACTATAAAGTAACATCTAATGAAGTTCTTTTTAAGTGCAATATATTTATTTCTGCTAGAAATGTATTATCAACATTATGTAATATTTGAAGCATTACATGTTATTTGTAAACAGCTTAAAATTATATATTACCCAAAATTGTACAAAAGTACAAATGTGTGGAATTTCTTTCGTTAAATATGATGTGTTTCGATATACATGCACACATTTACACCTTTCATTATCTCACACACTTTGTGACTTTTGGTACCCATTTCCTCACCTGAAAAAAAAAAAAGAGGAGGATTAGGTAAGATCAGGGGATCATAACTGGCCACTCCCAGGCCAGACACAACACACAGCAGTTGTGGTTTTGTCACAGGGCTGTGGTTTTGTCTTTAGTCGTACTTGAAAGTCTTTAGAGAGGACATTGCTCTCAAGTTGCCACCAGTTCCCATATTCCTACACTCCCTTTCACTCATTCACTCTACCTGATGAACCTTTAGAAGCACCAGTGTTCGCACTTTTCTGTTCTGAATGATACCGAAGACTCCATAAAGCTTAAAGAACTCCTACCTCTCATTCCAGTCATGACCTCTTGGATGTGCTGTAATATTACACAAAGCAGACTGACACAAAATAAGATTAGCCAAATTCAAAGTCTTAATCCTTCTTCCATGTAACAGTCCTTCAAAATGCTCGACGTTATCAAACCTTCTGCTTTCAGAAGTCTGCTCTATTACCCTTAATATTTTGTGCATGCCAAACACCAACCTTTAAAAATCTTCTATTTGGAATAATTACAAGCTTATAGAAAAGTTGCAAGAACTGTACAAAGAAACTCTGTATACTCTCTACCCAGATTCACCAATTGTTAACTTTTTGCCCCATTTATCATTTGCTTTCATACTGAATAGTCAACGCATACACACACACACACACACACACACACACACAAATTGTTTTTCTGAACATTTGATAGTAAGCTTCACACATCATGCCCTATTATCCCTATAGTAAGCTTCACATATCATGCCGCATTATCCCTAAGTAATTCAAAGTCTATTTAATCAAGAAGATTCCAGTACATATCTATAGTAGAATTAGCAAGTTCAGGAAAGTTAACAATGGTACAGTACTGTGATTTACCATCTGTACTCCAATTTTGTGAAATGACGCCAATGATGTCCTTTGTAGCATATATTTTCCTTCAGTAAGAAGTATCAGATCCAGTTCAGAATCACTTACTGCATTTAGCTGTCAAGTTTCTTTAGTCTCCTTTAATCTGGTACTTATTATTCCTCAGCCTTTGTCTTTCATGGCAAAAGAATTCCTATTTTTCAATGGCTTATAATTTATTACTATCCTTAGTTATCTTGATACTCAAATCATCCCAGATTTGGTCACTGGGAGCCCCTTAAATTGGCTCCTGTGTCCCCTTGACATGCCCTAATTTACTTTTTTTTTTTAAGTTCTTCTTCAATTTCTGGCATAACACACTGTTCCAGGCTCATCTTGTACCCTTCCTGCCTCAGCCCTGTAATCAACAGTTTCTACCAGGAGCCCAGATTCCTTTTAGTTGGGAAACTGTATTAGTAACCAATATCTGGGTGCCAGATGTGCTCATTGTCATATGTTTCTAGGCCTTTTCAGCTGACAGTGTTAGGAATGTATATATATATGTAAGCACACATGTTCAAATATACGTGTGTGTGTGTGTATAAAATGTATTAGAAATCATGAGTTTATGCTGGTATCTCCAATTCCAATGTTCTCCCATAGGATCTTTTTTTCCATGCTTCGCCCCATTCCATATCTGTATTTGCTTTCTTCCACAATGAGAACCCTGGCTCCCAACAACATCAACATATTTATTTACTCAATTCTACTATATACCCCAAATAATTTCATATTGCTTCTTTCATACAACTACAATAAACCTTCTAAAAAGAGTTCAGGATTTGTTTGCAGCTGTTTACCCTGCTACTCAACTAAGTGTATATAGTCAAATGACATGTTCAGCAGTTACTTAGTTTCTTTCTCCTACATGGTTATGTTATTCACTAGCAATACAACTGGGTTCATTTGTTCAGTTTGCTTATAGTTTTAAGGTTTTTTCCTCTCCTTCTTACTGATTTTTAAAAAATATACATATAATATTAACATACTTCCAACAACAAAAAAAACTCATAAAACTAATAAGCAATTATAACAAGGTTAATAAAAATAAGTAAATGCTTTCTAATATATCAGCAATGAACAACTGGAATTTGAAATTAAATATACAACACCATTTATATCAGCACCAAAAAAAAAGAAGAAATAGGTATCAATAAAATACGTACACAGTCTATATGAAGAACACTACAAAACTGATGAAAGAAGTCAAAGATCTAAATAAATGGAGAGATATTCCATATTTGCAGATAGGTAGACTCAATAGTGACAACCAATTTGATTTATAGATTCACCACAATCCCAAACAAAATCCCACCAAGTTTTCTGGCTATCAACAAACTGATCCCAAAATTTACATGCAAAAGACCCAGAACAGCCAAGAAAATACTGAAGAAGAACAAAGTTGGAGGACTGACAGTACTTGACTTCAAAACTTACTGTAAAACTATATTAATAAAGACAGTATGGTATTGGTACAAGAACGGACAAGGAGATCCACAAAACACAACAGAGCCCAGATAATAAACCCATATGAATACAGTTGACTGATCTCTGACAAAGGAGCGAAGGCAATTCAGTGGAGAAACTATAACCTTTTTAAAAAAAATTATGCCGGAACAACTGAATATCCACATGTAACATACTGGAACTAGATACAGACCCTGCACCTTTCACAAAAATTAACCCCAAATGGATCATAGGCCTAAATGTAAAATGCAAAACTATAAAACTTCTAGAAGATAACAGGAGAAAATCTAGATAACGTTGGCTTTTTAGATACAACGTCAAAAGCAGATTAAAGAGAAAGTTAATATGATGGGCTACATTAAAATTTTTAAAAGTCTGTTCTATGAAAGACACTATTAGGAGAACGAAAGGATTGGCTACAACTGGGAGAGTATATTTGCAAAACACGTATCTGATAATGGGTTTGTATTCAAATATACAAAGACCTGTTAAACTCATCAATCAGAAAACAATCTAAGTTTTTAATAGGCAAAAGATCTATGTGAATAGACAACATACCAAAAAATATGTAAAGGCGGCAAATAAACATGAAAAGATGCTCAACATCACATGTCATTTGGGAAATGCAAATTAAAACAACGAGATACCATTACACACCTGTTAGAATGGCTAAAATCCAAAACACCGACAATTCCAAACGCTGACAAAGACAGAGAGCAATAGAAATTCTCATTTATTGCTGGTGAGAATGCAAAATGGTATAGCCACTCTGTATGACAATCTGGAAAAGGCAAAACTATGGAGATAGTAAAAAGATCAGTGGTTTCCAGGGATTTGGGAAGAGGGAGGGAGGGATGAATAGGTGAAACACATAAGCTTTTTAGGGCGATGAAACAATTCTGTATATTATAATGGTGAATACATGACATGATGTATTTGTCAAAGCCCAAAGAACTGTACAGCTCAAAGAGTGAACCATAATGCAAAGTATAGTTACATTAGTTAATAATAATGTATCATTATTAGTTCATCAATTGTAACAAATGTACCACACTAATAAAAAGTGTTAGTAACAGGAGAAACTGTGTGCAGCAGTGGAGGGGAAGGGATATATGGGAATTCTGTACTTTCTGCTCAGTTTTTCTGTAATCCTAAAACTATTCTAAGAAATAAAGTCTATTAATTTAAAAAAGCCAATGAGATACCACTTCACACCCACTATAATGGCTATAATCAAAATGATGGACAATAACAAGTGTTGGCAAGGATGTGAAGAAATTGGACCCCTTGTACATTGGTGGTGAGAATATAAAATAATGTGGCTGCTTCAGAAAACAGTCTGGCCATTTATAAAATTGTTAAACATAAAGTTACCATATGACTCAGGAATTCCACTCCTAGGTATACACCTAGGAGAAATGAAAACATATGTCCACGTAAAAACTTGTACATGAATACTCATAGCAGCATTATTCATAATGGCCATAAAAATGAAAACAACCCAAATGTCCAGCAACTGGTAAACAGATAAAATTTGGTATGTCTGCAGTGGTTGAGAGTCTGCCTGCCGATGCAGGGGACATGGGTTCGTGCCCAGGTCTGGGAAGATCCCACATGCCGCGGAGCGGCTAGGCCCGTGAGCCATGGCCGCTGAGCCTGCGCGTCCGGAGCCTGTGCTCCACAATGGGAGAGGCCACAACAGTGAGAGGCCCGCGTACTGCAAAAAAAAAAAAAAAAGAACTAAAGTACTGATAAATGCTACAACATGGATGAACCTTCAAAACACTGCTAAGTGAATGACGCCAGACACAAAGACTACATGCTGTATGATTCCATTTATACGAAATGTCCAACAGAGGCATATTCAGAGAGACAGAAAGCAGATTGCTAGGGGCTGCAAGGAAGGAGGAATGGGAATGACTGCTAATGAGTATGGGGTTTCTTTTTGGGGTAGTGAAAATGTGGACTTAGTGGTGATAGTTCCACAACATTGTGAATATACTAAACTCACTGAATCCTACACTTTAAAAGAACATATTTTATGGTATGTGAATCATATCTCACTAAAGCTGTTACTTTAAAACATAGAAAAAGCTATCCAGAAAATATTTTATTTCCATTTTGTAGGGCCCAACTTGTCAACTTTGAGGACTTCCAGGGGAGTTAAACCTTATGTACTTGTGAGTTAAGAGTGAGCAGTCTAGAATCTTCTGCCTGCCTCAAAATTCTTTTTTATCTGTGAAAAGAAGATGATACTGCCTATTAGATAGCATTGTATGATTTTAGGCTCTCAATTTAAATTGGCTTATTTTTAGCTCCATTTTTTTTTCCCCCTAGGAGGAATTGTAGCTGGTTCTTTGGACTCCCCGAAAAGAAAAAGGTGATATAAATAATTCCTTCTCCATCTTGAGTCTTGCTATGATAATAATTGCTACCTTTTGTAAAACATTTACTATATATCTATGTACTTTATATACATTATCTTACTTAATCTTTGCAACAACTCTATGAGGTGGGAGCTATTATTATTCCCATTTGAGGTATGAGAAAATTGCGGTTTAGAGAAATTAAATGCTCAGAGATCTACAGTAAGTGAGATAGCCAGGATTCAAATCCTGTCTGTACTCATAACTAAGACACTGTGCTAACCCCTATAACAAAAATTTCTAGATTTTAAGAAAAAAATTTAAGGTCTACATTGCCTTTATGGAATCCAGGTATGCAACCTTAAATAAGAAACATAAAAGCAAAACTCAACAATTTTTCTCCTAAAGAATTTTATATTGTCACTGGTATGTCTCAAGAAGAGTTTCAGATTGTAGCAAAAACAAGAAGGAAATTTTAAACTTCCACATTTACCTTTTAAGGATGGGTCAATATTTATGTGAAAGGACTCTGCTGCCCAAAGCAAGAGCCTGGTGGTCTTCATATAAACACTTATTACTTATTTAGGGACATTTCCCCTTCCCTTTATACTCCAGTTGCCATTTTGGCTCCTAAAGGACAGACGTAATCAGAGAATAGGAACAATGAAGCCCACTACACTTAAGAGAATGGAAAGCAAGTGGAATCAGGGAGGAACCAGAACAGAGATCAGGGATCAGGTGGAGGCCGGGTTGGGCTGCCTGAATAGGTAGAGAGAGATAGGCTTAATTCATCTGAGTTGGCAGTGAGAGGTGTAGCAACTAAAGGACAGGATGGGGGATAAACTGTGGGGTAGATTGCAGAGAGTAAGACCATAAAGGTGGAATCAGAACACATAGCTGGAGATAGATGAGGAGAGAAGAGAAGCACTGTTAATAAGGGAGTTTGGTACAGGGCACTGATGACTCAATAGGTATATTTTTCCAGCTACCTAAACATATGTTCAAATACTAACTATAATCAAATAAGTTTAAAAGACTTTAATAAGGCCATGTAGTCCGAAGTCTTTATTTCATAGTTGAAGAAATCAGAGCTAGAGAAGTAAACTGCACAAAACATATTGGCTCATACCCTACTGTGATATTACTTGACCACTATGTCATGATCAAAGTTAAATCTTAAGTCAATCTAAAATATTATGTGATATAAAACATAGCATACAGGTGCCTTATGTTTCATTTCTGTTTTTGCTATATTTTGTATTTAACCTGCCCATACATATACTACAGTTCATTCTCTAATATAGTCTTAAGACTTTTGCTTATTTATATTGAATGTAGTAATTCTTGTATTAGTTACTTTGGTGGTAAATTTTTTAAAATCTCAGTATGTTGGAGTTTGTTCATGGAACTATCACCACTGGGTTCATGGAAAAATTGACTTTTGGGGTCTGGTATAAATATTCATGCATGTGCTTGTGTATATATTGGTTAAGTTATTTAAAAATGATTACTGAGTACGCTTCTGCTCAAATCAGTGTGCATATCTTATGCAATTAGGCAGTCTCTCCATGTGGGAGGGGAAGGAATTCTCCCAATTAATTAATGGATTACCTTCCTTCCCCAGAATGACACATGCCTATATAAAGCTGTTCAAGGTCAAGGGGATCTCATTTCATCTGATACACATCTGGGGAACTAACCAGTATGGGTGGCTGAGAGAGCTACAGTTTTAAAAGGAGAATAGGACCCTCATGGACACAGAAAGTGGACTAGAACTCCTAGAAATTCCAACTTATTACAGATACCTTTTCTCCCATGGATGAAAAGGCAGTTTTATGCAAACTGTCATATACAGATGCATTTACATTCAAACTGTATGCTTCACTGCAACTCGGTGACTTTCCATTTTCTTCTATGAAAAAGCACCTGCATCCAACTAGAATTTAAACAGGCTGCATAAAGTAATTCAATAGCAGCAAATGCACTATTTAAAAATGAATCAATCTGAGATATGTAATGGTTTTAGACTGAAGCAGCTGTTTAATAAAACATACATATGCAATGACATTTCTTTTAGTGGAAGCAACTTGCTGAAGAATTTGAAAGAATCTTTTAACATATAAAACAGACCAATTAGAAAATAAATAGCCACCAAGAAGCCTATATCTATGGTTATTCTATTTTTGAGACAAGAATAGATACATGAATAAACAGAAATTTTTTCATCTTTGTGAATTTATAGGAATTCATGCAAAAGTATTAAAAAATGAATCCCATTCAGTTCATCTTTTTAAAACTTCTTAAGTGAAATGAATAAAATTACTAAATCAAAATGCTCAGAAAAAATCTTGGATATGTGATTCACTTATAGTTAGCATAATCATGAGATTCTAAGAATTTTGCTACCATTTTGGGGACTAACTGATGATGACAGACTAAACACTTTGATGCCAATTCCAATTCTCTGTACCATGAAAGAGAAAAAAAGTACTTTAACATATAAGAAACTGTGAAACAGCACAAATAAAACCCCATCTTGTATGCAGATTATCAGTTAAAGTGAAATTAGTACTTTAAATTATCAACTTACAAGTGGAAAATTTAACATTTTCAAAATGATATTCACTGAATTACCTCTATCTTTCCTGATTCATATAACCAAGCTAGCTATAGATGTAACTCAGCTATCCACTTATATTTATGTCTATGTATTTGCGCAAAGTTAAAACACTTAAATTTGATTAAAAACTTTCTGAATCAATGAAAGCAAAGTCATTACTTGGAAAACCAACCATTGACCATAATGAATATCTTAATTATTTTGATACGTGAAATATGCAATGTAATTATTTTTATGCTGGATTATATTGGGAATTTCCCTACACTTCATATTTAGTTAACTGATATATTACAAGAACAGCGATATTTTTCTTTTTAAAAATGAACTTAAAAACTTCCATAAATTTTAAAAATTCTGATTTATAAGTCGTTATTGCCATCTGCTGGTTATACAGTTTCATTGCATTTTGGGGTAAAAATTAGCAATTGTTTTACTAAAAGAGAAAACAGACACAAGTTTTAGAAATAAATGACTGGAAAATCTCTATGTAAGAGAAACAATTTACTAAATCACAAGGTATCTTCTTCTCAAAGAGGAAAAAATAATTCGAGAATACATTGCATTATATCAAATTATAATGCACTATTTTAATTGTCAGTTCACCATAGAATAAGTATCAGGCATGCTTATTAATGACAGTGATTTAAGTCACTGTCATTAATAAGCATAAAGCTAAAATATGACTTAAATAACTGTTCAAAATAACTAGCTCAAAATAAGTGAACACTGTTAAAGAAGTTAAAAAAGATGAAAACTTGTCAGATTCTATTCAAGCAAAAAAAACTGAGCGCCATGTTTTCCCTCACATACACAATCTATCCCTCTCCTTACTGAGAGAACGCAAAATTATTTAGGCAACTGTCTCTCAGTATTCTGAGTTAACTAGTGAACCTTCAACTCGTATTACTGTTTAATAATAGAACTAACATATAACTTAATGACAAAAATCCAGGTGAGCAAAACATTAATTGGAAATAATACTCATCAGTATACTCTGAATATGGTCACTCTAGAGCAAGATATAGTAATTATTTTATTTTATTTTATTTTTTGGCCACGCTGTGTGGCCTGTGGGAGCTTAGTTCCCCCACCAAGGATTGAACCTGTGCCCCCTGCAGTGGGAGCGCAGAGTCTAAACCACTGGACTGCCAGGGAAGTCCCCAAAATATAGTAATAATTTTTAAATTAAGCATATACTCTTTTAGATGCTTTACTATGTTTTAGGTACTTCAGCATTTTTCAGATCAGGAGATTAAATTAGAGCAGTTAAGTTTCTGGCTAAAGGTAATCTTGGTAAACTTGCATATATGAGTCCTCTATGTAAAAGATTTAGAATGGAGCATGGAACACAGTTAATTCTATGTGTTTACTATATATCTGAATCATATATATCCTGCTTATTTTACCTTTAACACTATATCATGAGTATTTTCCTATGTTGTTAAATATTCATTCAAAACGACTTTAGTCAATTTAGTAATGCTTCACTGTTATCAGTGTTCTGTAATTCATTGTTTGACATGGAGATTACTTCTAATTTTCAATTATATAAATAATAGTACAATGAGCATTATTATAAAAATTATTTTTTAAATGCCAAAAATGACCAGATTTGTACTTTCAAGGGCTAGACCAACAGAAAGAATATGCTTTATTCTGTTAGGACATGGAGTGATCCAAAAGACAACTGGAAACTCCAAGAAACAAACAAATTCACAAAAGGGAAACATAAGAAATAGGCAAAATAGACTGAAAAGAAGGAGACCAAAATCAGATAGTTCAAAGTTTTACAAGAAAATGTCACTAAAAATGACATCTGGCCAACATTCCAGTAGCAGCCACTCCTTACTTCCCACAAAAATACCCACTCCTCATGAAAAACAAAGACATAAAACTTATAAAATCACTTAAATGAATAACCTATCAACAAGGACCCTCAGATTACCTTTTAAAATATTCAACAAGATATAACTTAAAATAAACACATCTATTAAAATCACGGAGAGTTGAAGGATAAACAGATTAATTGGGAAAACACTGATTTTTTGAAAAGGCACAGATGGCCATATCAATTTCAGGTAAAAGTAGGATGTATAATTCAGCTGACTTGAAACGTCTATTGGAAAATATAAATTTCCCAAATTGATAGCAGAAGTAGTAGACAATGTAAATACATCATTAATAATGAAGGAAACTTAAAGACTAAAGAAAAATAAAAAGGCTCCAGAACCAGATATTCTAATACATTCAAAAGATGCAAATCCACCCAATTCATTTTATAAGTTTAACATAATTCTACAATTCCCTTTTTATTAAAGGGAAACAAAATCACTGCACTCCAAAAACAATATTAAAATACTCATATGAAAAAATAAGTTTTTGAATCTGCATATTTACTCAATAATATATTTTTATCCACCACCCATAAGTACCTTGTATTTTAAACTCAGGATTGGACGATTTATTAGCTGTTAAAAGTTGGGTAAATCATTACATCCTTGACCCGCGGTTTCCTAATTCGTACAAAGTTATCGTGTGAATTAAATGTGAAAACTTTTTTTTTTTGGCCCCGCCGCGGCCGCGGGGGCCCCTGGCCTTAGCAGCGAAACCGCGGAGTCCTAACCACTGGACTGCCAGGAAATTCCCTAGATGCGAAAACATTTTAAGCACCAAACATTGTGCCAGGAATGTAGAAACACTCCTTGAAGAAAATCTTTCAAACCAACAAATTAATATTAGCACTTATTGAATTTAAATAAGTGACAAGATGAATAATACTGTCAGCAACTGCTTTAGACCTTCAGAGTAGGGAAATTAATGTGGGCTGGGGCTCGGAGGGTGATAGAATTCAGATGGGCAGGCAGAAATGGATGAAAAAGCTACAGGAGGGCTTTTCGGTATAAGTAAACGGATAGTTATGGAGTCACACTACGGACCTCACTTGTAATGACTGGAAAGGAAGATTTGTGTCCTCGGACATGGTAAACTAAAGTTGAAAGGGCAGACTGGGGCAGCTTGCTGAAGGTACCGATGAACAAGCTAAGGAGTTTACGTTTTATTTGCGGGCTAATGGGAGCCACAAGCATTTCTGAAGGGTGTGGCATGCGGAAAATTAACCTGGCCACAGTGAGCCTAGATTAGATGGGGGAGAAGGAGCTTAGGGAGTTCGATCCATGATCAAACAGATGGGACGTGAAGCGGCACGGCCTGTAACAGTGAACATGAAAAATACCAATGGCCCCTGTCCATCTTTGCCAGCCGCCCTGGCATCACGTGTGGCTGTGCAGTGACTATGGGGCTCCCCTCTCACATGTTCCTGGGTGGTCCCTAGTTCAGAAGGGGGAGACTACTGAGCGCAACTCCGCGCTCAACTGCTGACGAATTCTGAGCAACCTTGTTGGGGTCACAATTTCACTTCAGAACGGACTAATAAGCGCTGTCCGCAAAGGGGACATCACCGAATTCCTGTCAACCAGAGGCTCTGGGATTAGACTCACCGGGCTGACGCCTGCTCTGCCACCTGCTGCCTGCAGCCTCGGGCCACTGCCTCGGCGTAGGAGACGGACTGAGTGCCCAATGCTAAGTGTTCCAAGGCGGCGAGGAGAGACGCTCCTAATAAGTGCCAGGCGCATCACAGGCGCCCACTTCCTTCCCTCGCTCTCCTTCTACGGTTATTTCTTTCAGTTGAGATCTCCTTTCCCTTCAATAACCTCGAGACAGACAATCTTTTGGTAAAAATAACAAAGCTAAGCCTAAAGTCGAAGAAAGTTCCTCAGACTTGTCCACCAGCAGCGTAGGGTAGCGGTGAGCTGGGCGGCGCACGTGAGAGGATAAGCGTGAGGAGACACGCGTGGGGCTCTGCGCGGAGTCCGCTTACTTGGGGCTGTACACGTGGAGGCGCACGTGGGAGGATGCGCGCCGAGCTGCGCGCAGGGTCTGCGCACGTGGGGCTGCACGCGTGGGCGGCGCACCGGCCGCGCGGGGCAGCCTGGGCCTGACGCCGCCCCCCTTCCAGGTTTCGCGGTCGCCTTGACTACCCGGTGGCCCGCAACGGCGGCGGGGACTAGTCGTTGAGGCTGCGAGCCGAGCCAGACACCTGCGGACCTCGCCCGACTCGGCCGGGCCCGCGCCGGAGAGAGTAGCAGCTCCATCCGAACAGGGACTATGAGAAAATGGTCGGGCAAACGAGGAACAAGCTCAAAGAAGCGGCCTCAGAGCCGTCGCACTCTCTCCGCTCCACGCAGTCTAAGCAGCGGCGGCGCCGGGCCACCGGAGCCGGGGAGCCGGAGTTGGACGAGGAGCCGAAGGGGAAGGTGAAAAAGACGGAGCTGCCTTTGCCCGCATGCGATGGGAACCTGCCAGGGGGCGCCCGGAAGTACTCGCCGCGGAGGACCCGAAACCTGAACGCGCAGAATTGCCTGCAAATGGAAGTGGTCGGAAGGACCGTTCTTCTCGGCCGCTTTCAATTCCTCAGATGTTTCATGGAGCAGCTCCGCGACAAGGTGCATCTATTGCGGAGATATCAGTTCACGGGCAG
Source organism: Neophocaena asiaeorientalis asiaeorientalis (assembly GCF_003031525.2). NCBI lineage: Eukaryota > Metazoa > Chordata > Mammalia > Artiodactyla > Phocoenidae > Neophocaena > Neophocaena asiaeorientalis. The sequence continues at coordinate 1,420,996 of NW_020173727.1, read as the reverse complement.
TATGACCCTCGGCATAGGTGAGCAGAGTCGACCGCGGAAAGCCCTCGGCAGGAGCCCCGACGGCAGGAGGCCCAGCACTCCCGCGCGGTAGGCTCGCATCCGAGGGACCCGCGGGCCCTCTGAGCCTCAGGTTGGAAGTGGTTTTAGTGAATCTTGCAGATCAATTTAACAAGCAAGTCTAGCAGCAATAATGGCGAGGTCCAATCTCTGGAAAATCGCTGACAAGAATTTCCAGTCCCCTTGTTTTAAAGTTCTTTTAAAACATTTTTAAGGGTTTTCAGGAACAGTGATCACTTCATGTGTCACCAACAAAATGTCATCTTAAGGCAGCCATTTATCACAAGTTGTGAAAATGATAGGGTAGCTTTTGGGGGGGAGAGGTCAGACATTGTATTTTTCTGCACCTTGAATAAAGCAAAATAAACTGTTGGTTATCTTAATGAGTTGAGAATCTTTAATAGCGGAAATAGAGTCACATTAGGCAATATATTTACCCATGTTTTCCATTTATTTTCATCTTGCTGAGGAGCTTTGATGCTTAAATTTTCTTCTTATTTAAGCACTTGAAAGATGTTTGTTTGTATTCCTCATTTTCTGTAGCTTAAGACATAAATATTGCTGTTTCATTAAAATCAGTTTTGAGCCTAGTCTTTGGTCAGACTGGCTGCTGATGTGTATTGAAACATAGATAAATGTCTCCTAATGTAAGGTACTGTGATTACTATCATAAGTTGACTGCTGATGTTAATTAAAGTAGAATGAATGTCCGCATTTGGGGTATGTTGAAAATACTTGAGAAATAATAGATGGGGGTTCATATTTAGATTTTGTCAGATGTCTTCAATTATGGAAACAAATACATTCCACATCCAGAATCAACATGGTCTTGAATATAGAGGTGTTTTGCCCAAACACAAGCCCTGGTGCACCCATGACTGGCACATTGAAGGCACTCAGTCAATGTTGGGTGAAATGATGAGTGAGTATATTAAGTGCTATGAGAGTTCCAAAGAGTGAACATACTGGAGAATGGGAAGTGGGAAATGAGATCAGATAAGACTTTTAGGAAAAGGTGGGATTTGAATTGTGACCAAAAGGCTAATATTTGGATGCCTGAAGCACAGAACAAGTTTAGAGGCCTATAGAACAGCATAGGGCTTCCCTGGTGGTGCAGTGGTTGAGAGTCTGCTTGCCGATGCAGGGGACACGGGTTCGTGCCCCAGTCCAGGAAGATCCCATCCCAAAAAAAAAAAAAAAAAAAATGAACAGCATAATCAGTCATGGAAGTAAGAAAATATGAAAGCAGAGTAAGGGTACAAAAAGAAGAGAAAGTAGGAAGTTCAAAAGGTTGGTTGGGACCAGCCATGGAGAGGCTAATTCAAGCCTAGGTTTAAGGTATTTGGACTTCATTCTGTAGGGAGGCACCGATTGATTCTTTTCTTTAGGAAGATAATTTTTTAATGAGGTGAAATGCACATAACATAAAATTAAGCATCTTTAAAGTGAACAATTTTGTGACATTTAGTACATTCACGATGTTGGCATTGAATGATTTTTAAATAGAGTAAAATGATCAGAAGTGTGCTTCAGAGAGAATAATTTGACAGCATTGTGTAAAATGGACTGGATATGGACTGAGAAAAGCAGAAAAAATAATTGAATGCTGGAATCCAGGCAATAGTGGTCTTAATGAGGGTAGCAACAGTAGGAATGGAGAAGAGAGGACAGAGGTGAAAGTTGATAGTAACAAATTGAGAGGAACTGGGTAGGTAGTGAGGTAGAAGAGGAAAAGAATGTGAGGAGAGGGGGAGAGAACATTTGTTCAGGCATGAGGAGTGTAGATTTGGGAATTATCCATGTGGAAGTGAGTTGGAACGTTAAGATTGAGTGAGATTTCCAAGAGAGGAAAGAGGGCAAAGTAAAGCTATTTGGGAAAACCTGTTATACTTAGTTTTAAGAGGTGAGTGAAGGAAAACCAGATAGATAAGCATATAAAAACAAAATGGTCAGAAAGAGTTGATATGATGGAAGATAACAGAGGAAGAAATCTAAGAATCTGGTCAAATGCTACAGAGAGATTGAAAAGCAGAAGTGAAAGAGGCCATTGATGTTGATAACTAACTCATCATTGGTCATTTAAAAGAGTTATAGGAACTTAGAAGAAAGAAATTGGCTAAGAATCTTGTTAAATAATGGCAGGGGGGTGGAGGAGAGAATACTTCATAGTTGGAAGGCCTACTAGATCAAGAGAAGTGTTTTAAGGCCTAGGAAAATTAAAGGCTGAAGGGAAGAACCAAGGGGAGAGGGTGGGATTAACGTTCCAAGAGAGGGAATACTTGATAGTGCAGTCTTGGAGTAATTGGGAAGGATGAAATTAAAGTCACAAATTTGAGATGCTAACTGTTGAAAAGAAGAGATGCTTCCTCTTCTGAGATGGTAGAGAATAGAGAAGCAAAGATTACTATGTAGAGAAATGCTGAAGTGGATATAAGAGACTTTGGGAGTGCTCGCATTAAATGATCTTTGTTTCAGTAAAGTATAAGGTTGGGTCACTATCAGAGGTGAGATTGACAGAGACAGGATACGGAGGCCCAGGAGACAGGCTTTTTATCACAACTTTGAAAGGAACTGTGATAAGCACTTCTTTAGTTTTACAATATTGGCGTCATTCATTACACCTTACCATTTTATCAGGTGTGGAATGTGGAGTAAGGGGAGGGAGAGGCACACAAATATTTTGAGGGTTTTTGGAAAGCTAGATGGACTTAGTAGGATATTTGATCTTTTCCTTAAGTGTCATTTTTAAGAGTAACTGTCTGGAGAATAAGAAAGAGGATACAAGTATAGTTGAATAAGGCATTCTCTGTGCATCTTAAGAGTTAATGAAACCTTATCAGAGGGGCATCTGTTTTGAGTTGAGAGGGGAGGTATAGGTTTAATTTTAAAGTGGTTCAGAGTATATTATGTATGTATTAGGTAGAAAGTTAACATATGTAGCAAGTATATAATTTTTCTATAAAGACCCAGGTGGTAAATATTTTAAGCTTCACAGGCCACATACGGTCTCTGTTAACTATTCTTCTTCCTTATTTTTATAACCCTTAAAAAATTTAACAAATATTTTTAGCTTGCAGATAATACAAAAACAGACCATGGGCCATATAGTTTGCTGATCGTGGCATAAAAATAGTAAATCTGAGAAATACTGAAGAGTGGTAGGAATGAGCTCAGGATGGTAAGACTACAGAAAAAGAGCTGGAGAAGCATGATTGGGAACTTCCAACAGTGCAATGTTTGTTTTAAAAATTATTAAATAGTTGTTTTAAAGGTATATTATAATGAAGCAGCTTTTAATGGCTTTTTTCTTTTCTTCTTTTTCCAGCTGTCTTTGTGGCAATTTTGCACTGGTAAGATTAGTTTCAGTTTGAAATCAATGAAAACATTTGAATTAAAAATTGCCATTGCTGTTTGCATATAATAAAACAATAACTGCTTGTTACGTGTATAGAACGTCTGTATGTGCACCAGTTTACATATATGTGTATATAAAACCTTTTTTAAAACCTCATGTGAAGCAACTTTTATAAATGGATGCATTAGGGGAATAGTAACTTATGAATTAAAATATTTTTGCTTTATCAAAGGATTCACCACTATATTTCTTAAATATCTAGCTTTTGTAGTATACTTTTCATGTTTATTTCATGTAGAAAACTTCCTCATTTTATAGTAATTGAGTGTTGTTAGTGACATAAACTCAGAGATAAAGTTTCAGTGACACCTGTCAATTGGAAATCAGGTAGAAATGAAGATAAACACTCTGTGATGGTAATACAGAATTAAATGAACCTTTCAGTATGCATACACCTGCACATAATTTTACACAAATGATATGTTTGTAAAAACTCTATGTAAAATAATATTTTTCCTCTGACATATCTTCATTTCTACCTGAGCTCAAGGATTTCTACTATTGGGAAGAATGGGATCTGCCCCACATCCTGTTGGGACAGTGCTCTTCTGATCATTATTCTGCAGGGAGATTTCGATGTTAGAACTAAGGCTGTAATGGTAAGAAACATTTCCTACAGCTGTTGGTACCGTGGCATGTGTCCTATGTGTAAACGAAGGTGAGTGAAAGACAGGGTTGCTATATGGAATTTTGATTTATTTTTTACTTCATTGGAAAGCATCTACTATGTAAATTAAGGATAGCATAATTGCTGACGATAATTTATTTGTCACATGTGCACCTGTTTTCAGTACCTACAGCTGTTTTTTTAAGTTGCATTAATAAAATATCTCAAAGTACAGTCCTGTGTTTTTTGGCACTTTGTGTAGTATTATACTTATTTAAAATTGCTTTAACCTAAAATAATTTTATTTAAAATTATATTCCAAAGCTTTTCAACATTTAGAGGCATTTCCCAAACCTGGTACATTGGAAACACTTGTGAAACCTAACAAACAGACAAAAACATGCTTCTGTTCTGATTTAGAGGCCTGGAGTAGGAGGAAGGGTGATTAGATCTGCAGGAGTTTTAGATACACAATTAAGATTAGGACCCAGGGAGTTAAGGAATTTCAGCTGTGTGCTAATGCTAGCTTATGAATGCCTAAAAATATACAAATTAGCAAGTTACAAAATTATCTCAATATTTATTATAAAAATTTATTCTTTATCTTTTTATGGCTTTCATACTTTGTTTATAATAGTTATTTTAGTGCTGTTTTTGAAACATGTTATTTTTCTTCTAGGATACATTTAATAACACTTTTTGAAAATGATCGTCATTTTTCTCACCTCTCATCCTTGGAACGGGAGATGACTTTTCGCACTGAAATGGTTAGGTTCTTTCTTCTAATGAATTCATTTGTAGTTTAAGAATAGTGAGGCTATAACGTGGAAACTTATTAGGAACTGAAATGAATTTTTGGTGAATTGCACTGTTTTTCAAGCTATAGCCTATAGGTTTATTTTGTTTTATTTTTGCTGTTTTTAAAAAAAATTTTATTGGAATATAGTTGATTTACAATGTTGTGTTAGTTTCAGGTGTACAGCAAACTGATTCAGTTATATGTATACATATATTCATTCTTTTTGAGATTCTTTACCCATGTAGATTATTACAGAATATGAGTAGAGTTCTCTGTGCTATACAGTAGGTCCTTGTTGGTTATCTATTTTATATATAGTAATGTGTGTATGTTAATCCCAGGTTCCTAGTTTATCTCTCCCCACCCCACTTTTCCCCTTAGGTAACCATAGGTTTGTTTTTGAAATCTGGCCTGTAGGTTTATTATTTAAATAAAAAAGTGTTTTAGTCCTCACACCATAAACAAAAATAAACTCAAAATGGATTAAAGACCTAAATGTAAGACCTGAAACCATAAAACTCCTAGAAGAGAACATAGGCAGAACACTCTTTGACATAAATTGTAGCAGTATTTTTTTTGATCTGTCTCCTAAGGCAAAAGAAGTAAAAATAAACAAATAGAGTCTAGTTAAACCTAAAAGCTTTTGCAAAGCAAAGGAAACCATCTACAAAACTTAAAGACAGCCTACTGAATGGGAGAAAATATTTTCAAATGCTATGACTGATAAGGGGTTAATATCCAAAATACATAAACAACTCATACAACTCAATATAAAAGAAAAAGTTAAAAAATTTGACAGAAGACCTGAATAGACGTTTTCCAAAGAATACATACAAATGGCTAACAGGCACATGAAAAGGTGCTCAACATCACTAATTATTAGAGAAGTGCAAATCAAAACCACAATGAGATATCACCTCACACTTGTCAGACTGGCTGCCATCAAAAAGTGTACAGATAACAAATGTTGCTGAAGATGTGGACAAAAGGGAACCCTTGTACACTGTTGGTGGGAATGTAAAACAGTGCAGCCATTATGGAGATTCCTCAAAAAACTAAAAATAGGGCTTCCCTGGTGGCGCAGTGGTTGAGAGCCCACCTGCCGATGCAGGTGACACGGGTTCGTGCCCTGGTCCGGGAAGATCCCACATGCCGCGGAGTGGCTGGGCCCGTGAGCCATGGCCGCTGAGCCTGCACGTCCGGAGCCTGTGCTCCACAACGGGAGAGGCCACAACAGTGAGAGGCCCGAAAAAAACACCTAAAAATAGAACTACCATATGATCCGGGAATTCCACTCCTGGGCACATATCCAAAAAAAAACAAAAATACTGATTTGAAAAGATACATGCACCCCAATGTTCATGGCAGCATTATTTACAATAGCCACGATATGGAGGCAACCCAAGTGTCCATCAAGAGTTGAATAGATAAAAGAAGATGTAATATATACATATATATGCAGTGGGATATTAACCATAAAAAAGAATGAAATTCTGCCATTTGCAACAACGTGGGTAGTCCTAGAGAGTATTATGCTTAGTGAAATAATTCAGAGAAAGACACTCTATTTTATCACTTATGTATGGAATCTAAAAAATAAAACATAAGTGTTTCAGGATTCTTTTACCTCATTCTCCTCCTCTCCTAAGGCAGACTCCTTTTTAAGATAATAAAGATCAATTATAATAGCTGAGAAAGAAGGAAAACAAAGACAAGGTTTAAGAAGTGATACAGGGGGCTTCCCTGGTGGTGCAGTGGTTGAGAGTCTGCCTACTGATGCAGGGGACACGGGTTCGTGCCCCAGTCAGGGAAGATCCCACATGCCGCGGAGCGGCTGGGCCCGTGAGCCATGGGCGCTGAGCCTGCACGTCCGGAGCCTGTGCTCCGCAACGGGAGAGGCCACAACAGTGAGAGGCCCGTGTACCGCAAAAAAATAAAGAAGTGTTACAGGGCTACCAAAATGATCAGAAATTACTTTCTCTTAGGGTGGAGTTGGGAGACCCCATGTTTTATCTGGCTCTTTAAATTTTCTTTTAGCTCTCTTGATTTCAAGATAATTTCTTTTAAGAGACAACTTTTGATATAATGCTTTCTGTTTTTTAGACATCTAACCTATAAAATGGAGATAATCTATCTACCATATGTATTTCACATAATTGTTACGCGGGTTAAATGGGAAAAAGAATGCCAGAATTGCAGAAATTTACAATTAAGAGAGACCAGGGCTGTCTTCCAGATCAGCTAGTTAGGGGCCAAGAGAAGAATTGAAACTGGCCCTCCTGACTGTTTAGCTACTACTTTTGTTTTTTGGTTTTAATTGTGGCTAAATTTAAAATTTTTAATTAAAAAAATTAGCAAAATTTACCATTTCAACTATTTTAAAGTATACAGTTCTGTGGCATTAAATACACTTATATAGTTGTGCAACCATCACCACCATCCATCTCCAGAGTTTTATTATCCCAAACAGACTGTACCTGCTAAACACTTAACTCCCCACTCACACTCACTCCTCACTTAGCTGCTTGGTGACCTCTATTCTACTTCCTGTCTCTATAAATCTGCCTACTCTAGGTATCTCAGCCATTGCTTTTTAAGTCTCACCGTATAGCCACTTATAAAGCTGAAGAATTGGGTGTGTTAGCATTTGTATGGCATTTGAATTGTTATTATAGGTATTATTTCCAAAGACAGGATATAAAATATTAAAGAGCATAGCTGTGGCAGAGTCTGGGCTTTGATGACAGATCACTAGATTCAGATAGCAGTTCTGTGCTTTCTTGCGTAATGGCTAGTAAGTTAACTTTGATTCTCAGTCTCATCTGTTAACTGGGAATAATGCCAGCCTTACAGGGTTTTACTGAAAATGAAGGAAGATGAAAATGAATGAAGCACATAGCATAGTACCTGGCCCCAAAATAATAACTGTTATTAATAAAAATTTATATGTTTTCTATTTAAGTATAGACATGCATATTAAATATCCTTTCATTGTAGTATTGCCTTGTTTTTCTCATAAGAAAAGGGAAAGATCCTTATATGAACTTATTTTACTAATCAAAATTATGAGTAAATGCTTTTTCAGACATCAGCTAAAACATCTTTAATTTTTTTATACTTTTTTTAAAAATTATTTATTTTATTTATTTTTATTTTTGGCTGTGTTGGGTCTTCATTGCTGCGTGTGGGTTTTCTCTAGTTGCAGAGATCTTCGTTGCAGTGCATGGGCTTCTCATTGCGGTGGCTTCTCTTGTGGAGCATGGGCTCTAGGTGCCCAGGCTTCAGTAGTTGTGGCTCATTGGCTCTAGAACGCAGGCTCAGTAGTTGTGGCGCACGGGCTTAGTTGCTCTGTGGCATGTGGGATCTTCCCGGACCAGGGTTTGAACCCGTGTCCCCTGCATTGGCAGGCAGATTCTTAACCACTGCGCCACCAGGGAAGCTCCCCAGATCTTTCATTTTAATAGTCACTAGTGTTGCTTAGTCTATCAAAAATAAAGTACCTATAGTTGTATGAAGCAGGAATGAGTGTGGGGTTGAAAATTGCTTTTAATGTTTTTTGAGGGAGTGTGTATTACAAACTATGTGGCCCTTTATTTTTTAGGAAGGAAAGCAGGAAATTGATGAGGAAGTAATATGAAACAACATGCTTTTGTTAATCTTTGGAATTTAAACAGCACTTTTAGTAACCTAATAAAATCATTATTCCACATGCTGGAATAATGCACTAAAGTAATCCTTTTTTTAGGACACAGCATTTGTGTCATGAACAATAGTCGGTTCACATTTAGTTAGCTTTCACTTTGTGCAGAGCCAATAGATGGAACTAGGAAGTAAGACGAAAGCGCAAAGTTGCATCTAATGCTCTTGTAGTCACTGTTATTTCTTAAGAGTTGGAGAAAAAGAAGTACTTTTCTCTATGCAAAGTTCTACACATACAAGGACATGAAGTCATCTCTGTTTGTGCCAGAATCATCAGATCTCAACTTCTAGGCATCTCATAATGTGGGGGTAAAATCAGGCTTGGTAAAATTAAAAATATATTGTTTACATATTTTAAGGTGTGGTTAGAAAAGCTCCTTAAAATGTTTAACCATCCCTTTAACTCTTTTTCAAACCTACAGAAAATATGAAAGAATATTATAGTGATAACCTGAAAATGTATGCCTTTTTTGCATCCAAGAATGCACTAGCGAGGAGAAATTAGGTAGTCTTATTATCTATCCTTTTCTTTTTTTCAGAGTAAATTGTTCTAAAAAGAGGTATAAAAATAAATATTTTCAAATTTTACTTACATTGACAATTTGTACTTTTTTAAAGGGACTTTATTATTCCTACTTCAAAACCATTATCGAAGCACCTTCATTTTTGGAAGGACTATGGATGATTATGAATGACAAGCTTACTGAATATCCCCTTGCAATTAATACAGTGAAACGCTTCCATCTTTATCCAGAGGTAAGCAATATTTGGGAACAAATATTTGTAGAGGGATTCTTCTTTATCAGATAAAAATAGTAAGCACAATGATGTTATAGGAAGGAGGGGATTTTAAAGTTTATTGATTGTATGTGTCCTTATAGTTGAGCAGTGTATCAAAAGTTCCTATCCTAAATTTAAAAGCCCCAGAAATTATGCTCACATGAACTTAAAGGATAGAACCTTAGTATGGAATTAATGACTAGCGTAATAGGCCAAATGGGAAGGAGCCAAGAAGGATTCTCGAGGGAGGTGGTCTGTTGGCTTTATTTTTTTTAAAACCTCAACCTATTATTTTCTAATTCTAGCAAAAATATATCCTGTTAAATTCCTCTTCTTTTCCCCAAGCAAGTCTTGGTGAAAAGCAGTACATGGCTACTGCAGTATTTACAAAGACCATATATTACAAAACATCAGCAGAGAAAACCTTGTGGGAAGATATTATTGAAGCATTCTTTAATCAGTATTCATCAAATTACCTACTCCTTGATTTATAAAATGAAATAAATGAATGATTTGATAAAAGTAACATCAGGGCAAAAGCAAAATAGATACAAATATAAGTACAATAGCTTCTTTTTAAAAAGTTTTTATTGGAGTATAGTTGCTTTACAATGTTGTATTAGTTTCTACTGTACAGGAAAGTGAGTCAGCTATACGTATACATGTATCCCTTCTTTTTCGGATTTCCTTCCCATTTAGGTCACCACATAGCACTGCATAGAGTTCCCTGTGCTATACAGTAGGTTCTCATTAGTTATCTATTTTATACGTAGTATCAATAGTATATATATCAGTCCCAACCTCCCAGTTCATCCCACCCACCCTTTTCCCCCTTGGTCTCCATACATTTGTCCTCTACATCTGTGTCTCTTTTTCTGCTTTGTAAATAAGATTGTCTATACCAATATTTTCAGATTCCACATATATGCGTTAATATACAATATTCATTTTTCTCTCTCTGACTTGCTTCACTCTGTATGACAGTCTCTAGATCCATCCATGTCTCTACAAATGACCCAATTCGTTCCTTTTTATGGCTGAGTAATATTCCATTGTACATATGTACCACATCTTTATCCATTCATCTGTTGATGGACACCTAGGTTGCTTCCACGTCCTGACTATTGTAAATAGTGCTGCAGTGAGCATTGTGGTGCATGACTCTTTTTGAATTACGGTTTTCTCAGGGTATATGCCCAGTAGTGAGATTGCTGGGTCATATGGTAGTTCTATTTTTAGTTCTTTAAGGAGCCTCCATACTGTTCTCCATAGTGGCTGTATCAATTTACATTCCCACCAACAGTGTGAGAGGGTTCCCTTTTCTCCACACCTTCTCCAGCATTTATTGTTTGTAGATTTTTTGATGATGGCCATTCTGACTGGTGTGAGGTGATATCTCATTGTAGTTTTGATTTGCATTTTCTAATAATTAGTGATGTTGAGCATTTTTTCATGTGTTTGTTGGCCATCTGTATGTCTTCTTTGGAGAAATGTCTATTTAGGCCTCCAGCCCATTTTTTTGATTGGGTTGTTTGTTTTTTAATATTGAGCTGCATGAACTGTTTGTATATTTTGGAGATTAATTCTTTGTCTGTTGCATCTGTTGGCTTTAGAGACCGTGTAGATGGGCATACTGATCACATGAAGGGACAATGACAGTGACGAGTAGAATAGTGACCTTGGGGATACATTAATAAGGCAAGATTTATTTAGTTATATAGCTAGAAATCTATGAATACTTCCCAATACTAAAAAAAGTATGAACTTTATGATAGTCTTCAAATTCTAGAAATTGGAAAAAAGAAGAAAAAAAATAGTAGATTCAGTTTGTGAACTCTGAAGATAAATGCTGACTTGACAGCATGGTAAGAACTACTTTTGAGTTATCTCAGAATCCAGCAGATTAGTTAAAAAGTCTAGCTTTTTATTTCTTCATATTTTATAGCTTTTAAAAATTATTATTTTGATTTTAAAATGTTTAAAATTGCAGAAGCTAGAGAATAATGTGCAAATATGTGTGGTCAACCACCTACAATAAATAAATGCTATTCTTTTATCATTTTTGCTTCTGATATTTTAAAATAAATAAAGCATTATAAATATAGTTAAAGTCATCTTTGTTCTGCTTCCCAGTTAAGTTTGTTCCTTTCCCATTCTCACAAGCATCATTATCGTGAATTTAATGTGTATATCCATCCAGTTCTTTTTTCAAGGATTGTTTTATGTGTTTTTGTAATTTCACATAAGTGTTCTCATACTGAACATATCACTCTACAACTTTTTCCTCAGTATTTTATTTTGGAATTTTTGAAAATGTATGTACATATTTATTTTTCTTTAATTTTAACCATTTTATGAATTCCAAAATTATTTGTATATTTCCCTATTATGGATATTAAATTATTTCCAGTTTTTAAATTGCAGATGTAAACCATATAATCCAGCAGTTGTACTCCAGGACATTTATCCCAGAGAAATTAAAATTTATATTCACATAAAAACCTATACACATTTATTGTAGCTTTATACATTGTATCACAAAACTGCAAACAACACAGATGTCCTTTGACATGTGAATGGTTAAAGAAACTGTGGTACACTCATACCAGGAATACAATTCAGCAATAAAAAGGAACAAACCATAAGAAACTGCCAAACTGTTTTCCAGAGTGGTTATGCAGTTTTACATTTCTACCAGGAATGTATAAGTGATTCATTTTCTCCACAGGGTCTCCAGCATTTGGTGTTGTCACTACTTTTTATTTTAATGATTCTGATTTATCAGAATGTAGTGATTTATCATTGTGGTTTTAATGTGCATTTCCCTAATGACTAATGTTGTTGAACACTCCTTTTTTGTGTTTATTAGCTATCTATATACCCTGTTCAGTGAAATGTGTCTTCATGTCTTTTGCTAATTTTCTAATTGGGTTTTTTTTTTTAATGTTGAATCTTAGGATGTTCTTTATATATTCTAGGTACTACTTCTTTGCCAGGTATGTGGTTTGCAAATATTTTCTCCCAGTCTATACCTTGTTTTTTCATCCTCTTAAGTAGAGTCTTTTGCATAAGACAATTTTTAAATTTTAATGGAGTCCAGTTCAGCAATTTTTCTTCTTGTGGATTGTGCTTTTGGTGTCAAGTCTAAGAATTCTTTGCCTAGCCCTAGATGCTAAATATTTTCTATGTTTTTTTCTAAAAGCAATTAGAATTCTATCTGTGATCCATTTCATTTTGAATTAATTTCTTTATGTGATGTGAGACGTGAGACTTGGGTAAAGGTTATGTTGTTGTTTTTTACCTATAGATGTCCAGTAGTTTCCATACCACTTGCTGAAAGGGCTATCTTTTCTTCATTGAATTGCTTTTGCACCTATGTGACAATAAATTAGGCATATTTCTATGGGTTTATTTCTGGGTTCCCTGCTCTCTTCCATTGATTTATGTGTCTATCCTTCTGCCAGTACCATATAGTCTTGATTAATGTACCTATACAGTAAGTCTTGGATTAGGTAAACTGATTTCTCTCACTTCATTCTTTTTCAAAATTGGTTTAGCTAGTTCATGTGCCTTTTAATGTGTATTTAACAATAATGTTTTCTATATCTAATTCTATTGATACTTTAATAAGAATTACATTAAACATGTAAATAAATTTGAGGAGAATTGACCTCTTTGCTATTGAGTCTTCTAATTCATGAACATAGTGTGTCGCTTGTTTATTTAGGTATTCTTTGGTTTCTTTCAAAAGCATTGTGTAGTTTTCAGCATACGAGTCTTGTATGTGTTTTGATAAATATACACCTAAGTATTTCATGTTTTTTAAAATGATGATAAAGGGGATTATATTTTTAATATTGATGCCCACATGTTCATTGTTACATGGAAATACAGTTGATTTTTTTGGTATGTTTATCTTTTACTCTGCAATCTTGCTGAATTCAATTATTAGTTCTAGGAGTTTTTTTTTTTTTTTACACATATGTTGGGATTTTCTACATAGTGAGGCATTTAATATGCAAATAGAGTATTATTTTTTTCTTTTAATCTGTATGTCTGTTATTTCTCTTATTTACCTTATTGCACTGGCTAGAACTTTCAGTACTATGTTTATTAAGACTGGTGAATGTGGACATCTAGACCTCATACTTTTTTTTTTTTTTTTGGTACGCGGGCCTCTCACTGTAGTGGCCTCTCCCATTGTGGAGCACAGGCTCCGGACGCACAGGCTCAGCAGCCATGGCTCGCTGGCCCAGCCACTCCGCGGCATGTGGGATCTTCCCGGACCGGGGCATGAACCCGTGTCCCCTGCATCGGCAGGCGGACTCTCAACCACTGCGCCACCAGGGAAGCCCCAGGCCTCATTCTTGATCTTAGGGAGAAAGCATTCAGTCTCAAACCATTAAGTATAAAGTTAGCTGTAAGTTTTTTTGCACATGACCTTTATAAGATTGAGGTAGTTCCTCTCTTATTCCTAGTTTTTTCTGTAAGTTCTTATCAGAATGGGTATTGAATTTTTTCTAATGCTTTTTCTGCACCAATTGATATGATCATGGAATTTATCTTCTTTGTTCCATTAATATGATGGAGTACATTCATTTTTTCATACTGAAATAGTCTTGCATCCCGGAATAAACCCCATCTGATCATGGCATATAATTATTTTAATATATTGCTGAAATCTATTTACTAATATTTTGTTAGGGTTTGTTACGTCTATCTTTATAAGGGGTATTAGTATGTGGTTTAATTTTTTGGTACTTTCTTCGTTGGTTTTGGTATCAAGTATCAAAATATCTTTAACTCCAAACCTGAGAAAATAAAGCAAAGGGAAAGTCCAGGGAACCTATTACCATGTCATTCCTTGGGCCCTGACATTCCTATCTAGCTTGCCTCTTTTCTCTACCTTTAAGGGTCTTCTTGTGTTTGATTTATATTATTCACAGGAGTTCTAGTTATACTTGTAGGAATAGGAAATTTACATTATTTAAATATTGACTTTTTTTTCATTTTCATTTAGTTTAAGTGATTTTCTAATTTCCCATGTGATTTCTCCTTTGATCCATTGGATACTTAAATATTGTTATTTAATTTCAGAGTAATTAAGGGTTTCCCAAATTTCTTTCTTTTTTTCTTTTAATTTCTATAAGTACTTTTCAATGTAATTTGTAGTAGTAACAATTGTATAGTATAGACCTACCTAAGATCTAAGATGAAAGAAGCAGTTTTCTGCAGCAGCTTTCTCTATATCCCAGCTTACTTTTCAAAGGCAGTCTGACCATATTTCCTCTAATGATTATCTGTCTAATTCTAGTATAAGTGGAAAAATCAAAAAGAAAAAAAAACCTAATTGTTGAATCTTCAACTTTAGTTAACATTCACTTACTCTGTGTATATAAGATAAGGACTTAGCTTATTAGACTAGGCCCATTTTTTCCAGTGTTTGATAAGTATTATTTTTAGTTTTTGATTACTTTTGGAACTTTTTGTCGTTACATCTCTGTTTCTTGTTCCACTAGTTTCCAACAGTATGGTCTCTAAAACATTAGCTAATTTTTTTCTTTTTACGTATTAAAAATATTTATTGAATAATTTGCACAGTTTTCAGCTTCTTTGATGCTTTGAAAAAGTAATCATGATAATGTAGTTCATTTGTTTTCAAAACTTGAAAGCATGTAAATGACAGGCAACAAGGACTCGTCCAGTCTTATTTTCATATTGCATAGATACAATATGTAGATTTACATTTGCTTGCGACCTTATATAGTACTTAAGTGTTGAAGTAAATGTCCATACTTTGTGTTAACAAGATTAATTTCTCATCTAAAGATGAGATTAATTTCTCACCTAAAAGTGTAAGTTTGAAACAATGTATTTTGAAAAGACAAAAGCATTTAATGCTTACTATATGCCAGTACTTATATATATAAGCTCTAATCTCCAATCACTCTTGTAAGATGGTTATTATTGATATTAACCTCATTTTACAGATGAGGTGACTGAGGTTCAGAGGTTGAAGGATTACTTCACACCATAGAAACCGTACCTTGCAGAGTCAGAATTTTTTGTTCTATTTTGACTTCAAAGTCATGCTTTTCTACTATATTAAATGACATCTCAGAAAGGAGTATAATTCTAGAATTTGCATATACATTTAATGTGGAAATTTTTTGTACATGTATGAAAAATACACAAGAATAGAAGTTATAAATTTAAACAGAATGTCATCTTATAAAATTAAGTGATAAAATCATAAATAATATTATATATGAAAAGATATTTATGACATTGTTTAGTGATGTATATTACATTAACATCTTATAATACATAATATTACATAATGAATAACTCTAGCTACATGTTTCTTATGCCTAGGGAGAGACTGGAAGGATGGTCACCAAAATAGTAAAAGTAGTTAGTTCTAGGTTATTTTTAGTTTCCCTTTGAACTCCTCTTTACTTTTTTTTAACTTTTTTCCCCAATGATTTTGCATTATTTTTCCCAAATCTGTAAAATTATTTATTAAAAAATCTCCCAGGCATGAGCATTTTGTCTGTAATCTTTTTGTTGCTATTTTCCCTTGTCTTTAAACTTTTTAAAGTAGATTTCAGGTTGGGAAGTACTGGTTAATTAAATCTGCTTGGTCAGAGTTTTAATGGGCACAGGAGCTGTTATTCCATGTGCAGTTGGTTTTATAGACTATGAGTTGGTTTTTAGACTATGAAGAAAATAATTTCAAGGACCTAAGGGAAATGTTACAAAATACTTCTTTAAATCTTTGTACTTTGCTATTAATTATAATTATGTACTTCATGCTTGATTTTACAGCTACTATTAATTATGTTAGAGTTGATTACAAGAGTGTATTACAGAGATGTTGATCACAACATAAATTTTGTAGATGTGCATTACTCAGTAATACATAACTTTAGTTGATTGTGTGTATAAAATTTTAAATGATTGTTTCCCACATGAAATGATTTAAATAAATTCATCAAAGTTTATAATGTTAAAGGCAACCATCATAAAATGGTATTTTGGAAAAATTATTATTAAGAAGATATTGAATTTTTCTTTATTATCTTTTTGATTTTATCTTTTGTAGGTGATTATAGCCTTCTGGTATCGCACATTTATGGGAATAATGAATTTATTTGGGCTGGAAACAAAGACCTGCTGGAATGTGACCAGAGTAGAACCTCTAAATGAAGTTCAAAGCTGTGAAGGCATGTTTCTTCCTAAAATGCTGTTGTATTGTCATTAATGTTTACATAAACATAATGTTATGACTCCTTTAAGAATTATTATAAACTACTGTGATTTTTTTCTTTAAAAACAGTCTAGAACTGATTCACCTAAAAGTGTATTTACCCTTTAATTTTCTGAGAAGACAATGTACTTGCTAATAAGAGTATTAATTTGGAATTTAATTTGAGTATTAATATGCTTCAGTGTAAGGCCACACTGATTATAAGTCATTCCTCCATTTCAGAAGGTACAAAAAAAGCTCTGGGGTGGCTTGAATATATAAATTTGGGGGATGTAGATTAAATAGTCACAGTTCTACCTGTAATAGTTAACATAAATAGTTAATGTAAAAATTTAGTTATGCATAAATATTTAAAAATCAGATATATAATAGATTACTTTAGAAATTCTGCTGTTTTTGTGCTCTCACAGTCCATGAATAGTTCTAATCAAACTCTTCATATACATCTTCTACATCAGTACCTTTGTCAAAGAACTGCTTTTCGAATCGTCTGACGGTTTTCCAGGATCTGTGATTGTCACTTCCGTTTAAGATGTTTGCAGTTTAGCACTGTTACAATCTTAGCATGATGCTGTTCCTTGAAACTCTTATTTGAAATCACATGTATCTACTTGCATAACACATAGTTGTTTTTTCTTTATTTCCTCATATTCTCTAGAACATTATGTTTTATAAATATATTTTTGTTGACTTGTGTATAGTAACATACAGTTCTCAGAATATATCCTAAATTTGTATTTCCATGTTTCCCTTACATTTTTACTGATTCCCTCAGATGGTCTTTATAACCATGGTCTAAAGCAGCATTGGTAGAAGATATTTGAGGGCAATTAGACTTTTTTTTTTTTTTTGTACAAACTAAAGGAATTGAGCGACTGCCTGAACCAGCTTATAAGGTATAAACTTTTCTGAGGGATGGGAAAAAATCACCTTATATATGTACATATATGGTATTTATTAAGTTGCCACTAAGTTATAGGTTAGTGTTGGCACTTGGGACCCCAAGATAAACTGGGTAAACATGGGCCTTACCCTCATAGAGTTTGCAACATAAGAGGGATGTTAGCGGTTACAACTGTGGTGGATGTTACAAATAGGAAAATAAGATTGCTGAGGTTAAGAGAAGTGTTTCAAGAATAGGAACCAGCATTTTCCAAAGTCCTGAGGCAAGGGAGAACTGAAAGAAAGCTAGACTTCCTAGAGCAGAGAGATAGAGAAGAAAACATGGTGTGAAATGATGCTTAGAATGTAAGCAAGGGTCCGATAATGAAGGACCATTTACTAGTTAAGGATTTTATGTGTATTCATTGAAGACTTTTGGCAGATTTTTATTTTCAAAACACAATTTTGGCAGTTACATGGAAAAGACACTAGTAAAGGACAAAAGTGAATTCAGTGAGGCCAGGTAGGAAACTATTTTGCTCTCAGCAAGTGATTGCAGGAAAGGTAACTGGAAAATGAATGGATTTGAGAGATAGCTGGAAGGAGAAACAACAAGATTTGGTAATTGTTTGATGGGGAAGGGGAAGGAGAATGAATTTATGTAACACTGTTGGGTTTCTGGCTTAACTGAGTCCCTCCATTCAAAGTGGTAAGAAACATTTTTAAAAGTAGCAGGTTTGAATTGCTATTAATTCGAGGTACCTGAGAAACCCCAAAGTGTAGATGTCAAGTGGCTACCTGCGTATACATACCTACAGGAATAAGAAGAAAGTTCTCATCTGAAGGTAGACTTGGAGTCATCTGTATATAGATGATAATTGGAACCATGGAACTGGAAGAATTTCTTTAAGGGGAATATACAGACTGAGAAAAGAAGAAGGTATATGACAGAGCCTAAGGTGGTCCAACATTGAAGGGGGGGCTGTAAAAGGATGAGAAGTTACTAGGACAGACTGAAAAGGAATGATCAGAGAAGAAGAAGAAATCAGAAAGGCCAGCCTTTAGATCCTGGCTCCACCAGTTACAGCTAAATAACTTTTGGCAAGTTACTTAAGTTTTCTGTGTTGTTTTCTCAACCATTAAAAAACGTATTTTCATACCAGGTAATTTCAAAGATTTGTTCTGAGTATTATGTGAGATGATGATTGCAAAGTACCTAGTAGATTATGTGTGTGTGTTAATATATATATATACATATATATATATGTATTGTCTTATACACAGGATATATTAAGTATTAAGGTCCTGGCTATACATGATAATGGATCAATTTATTCCATACAAACTAAAGCTGCTCCTTGAAGTCAGGGGCCGTTTTTTACTCATTCTAGAGCCTAGCAAATAAAATTAATGCAATTGATTTTCGCTTGTAATTTATCAAATGGCTCTACAGACAGTTCTAGATACGGAACAATAGCAGCATCACCTAAATAAAATGAAGCACCAACTAATCATTACACTATAACAACACTTCAATAGGGAAAAGTATAAATGTAACTAATAATGCCTCATGGATGGGGAAAGTACTAATGTAACTATTAAATAGAGCAGCAGTCTGAGCAGCAAAGCTTTCAGCAAATTCACTAGCTCTTGATTACAAAGCATTGAGATAATTATGCCCAATTACTGTATAGTAATTTATTCATTAAATACTGAATAATCTGTGTCTTTTTAAAGGATTGGGAGACCCTGCTTGCTTTTATGTTGGTGTGATTTTTATTTTAAATGGAATAATGATGGGATTGTTCTTCATATATGGTGCATACTTGAGGTAAGACTACTGTATTAAAAGATCTTTCAGTGGGATAATAAGGACTTTCTGACATTTGTTGATTAAATTAAAAGGATAGGGCTTCCCTGGTGGCGCAGTGGTTGAGAGTCCGCCTGCCGATGCAGGGGACAAGGATTCATGCCCCAGTCCGGGAAGATCCCACATGCCGTGGAGTGGTTGGGCCCGTGAGCCATGGCCGCTGAGCCTGTGTGTCCAGAGCCTGTGCTCCGCAACGGGAGAGAGGCCCGCGTACAAAAATAATTAATTAATTAATTAATTAAAATGATAAATAACAAGATTAATTGACTAATAGTAGGAAACCTTTAGATTTTATTTTTTTCAGAAGCTGAGCCAAATATGCAGCCAAAAGCTAGAGCTGTCACAAAAACAATATCTTAAAGGCCTGTCTTTTATCCTTATGGGGGTATTTTTTAAGCTTATTAAGATTCCTGAACAAAGATTTTAATGAAAATACCTCTAGATCATGTGTAAAATTACTATAACATTAGGGGGAATCTTTGGTTGGCATTAGTAGCAAAGTATTAATATTTCTAATTTTCATCTCTGTTCATGTGAAATTAAGAAAGCAGTAAAAGAAAATGTATATCACTTGTAGCAGACACTTACATTTGATAGCCTATCTTTCTTGATAACAGCACCACAATTTTGTTTGGGGTAGCAGGGTGCCCAATTTCAGATGATAGGTTGAAGTTAACTATGACCATTGTGTATTCTGCTTCCCACTCTCCACTGCATGTTGGGAGAGCCATATGAGCTAGCTTTTCTGGTGAAAAAGGAAGTGAAATCAGACTTGGTTACACCAGGAAAGCATTTGCCTTTACAACAAAAGGTTAGATTCAGCTGCAGCTTTTCTGTTATTTTCCTGCTTTTACCTGGATGTGATACCTGGAGCTATTGCAGTCATTTTGTGATCATGAGGAAAAGGCCATAAACATAGCACATATGTCTGCCTTTTTTTTTTTTTGCGGTATGTGGGCCTCTCACAAACCCTGCAGTTCCTCTATTCCTGTGCTTTCTAAAGATTCTGTAGTCTTTTGAGAATCTTTCACTTACATATTAGCCATAAACCATACTTGTTTTATTGTTTTTGTTTTTGTTTTTTGTGGTACGCGAGCTCTCACTGTTGTGGCTTCTCCCGTTGCGGAGCACAGGCTCCGGACGCTCAGGCTCAACAGCCATGGCTCACGGGCCCAGCCGCTCCGCGGCATGTGGGATCCTCCCGGACCGGGGCACGAACCCGTGTCCCCTGCATCGGCAGGTGGACCCTCAACCACTGCGCCACCAGGGAAGCCCTCATATGTCTGCCTTAACATCCTTCTGCTGCTGAACCAATGCCAACAGACACTTATCTTTTATTTTCTTGTTGAATGATATAATAAGCATCCATATTATTTAAGACACTTCTGTCAGATTTTGTTTTTGACAACAGAGTACATTTTCAACTGAATCATCAGATTTCTTTACAATGTTATTCTTGAACTGTGCAACATTAAAAGTGAAAAATCTAGATTTAATCTTTCAACAATTAATGAGTTTTCTTAAGGTTTATGTTTCTATAGAGATTAATATATATATACCCCTTGTTTTTGGAAGTTTTCAGCATAAAAATCCTAGCACAGAATCAGTGAAAAATTGTGATCTTGATAAAATTGTTGGCCTTGATAAGCTGATTTTAAAATTATTCAGAAATGCACAGGGCCTAAAATAGTTGAGACAATCCTGAAGGAAATATGAGAACTTGCTTCATTAATTATTTCTGTATTATAAAGCTAATGTAAATAAGACAATGTGATATTGACATAGAGGTAGACAAATAGACCACTGGAATAAAGTAGAATCCAGAAGCAGAAATGTACATTGATATACACCTGGTATATGACAAAGTGGATATTACAGATCAATGAGTAAGGATAGGCTTCTCAATAAATGGTGCTGAAATAATGGGGAGATCATATGGAACAAAGCAGAGTCAGAACTTATGAAAAACAAATACTAGTTGGATTAAAATCTCAAATGTGATAGACAAAATTATAAAATGTTTAAAATGTTATATAGAAGATTATCATCAGTAACTTGGGGGTAAGAAAGGATTTCTTAAACAAGGTACAAAAGTCCAGCCATGAAGAAAAAAACTGATAAATTTGATGAAAAGAATTTAAGTTCCTCAAGATATAATAGAATGAAAAGATAAGCCACAAGCTGGGAAAAGATACTGCAAAGCATGTACGCAATGTGGTATCCAGACTTACATTCATTAATTTGACAAATATTTATTGAATGCCTACTGTGACTGGGAGCACTATTCTAGGTGCTAGGAAAACAAAACAAACAATCGCTGTCCTCATGGAATTTATATTCTAGGGGACAGACAAAGACTAAGAAGATAGACCACCCAACTGAAAATCGGACAAAATATTTATGAATAGACATTTCCCAGAAGAATTCCAGATTGCCAATAAACATGTAAAATTGACCACCATCATTAATTATGGGGAAAAGACTAATTTAAACCACAATGAGATACCATTTCACACCTACTAGATTTACAAAGGCAACTTTTAACCCTGGTGGGTGGATATATAAATTAGTACAGCTATTTTGGAAAAACGGTGTGCATTATCTAGTAATTTGAAGATACAGGTACCTTATAACTCAGCAATTCTAATTTAAAGTAAATATGCCTAAGAAACTCTTTTATGTACACCGGAAAATATATACAAGAACATAGCAGCATTGTTTGTAGTAGCTCCAAACTAGAAACAACTTAAATGTCCTTCAGCAGAGAAGTGTACACATTGTAGGTTTATTAATACAGTGAAATACTGTACAACAATGATAATGAACTATAGCTACAAACATCAATGTGGAAAAGTCTTACAAATATAATGTTGAATGAATCGGGGCATGCACAAAATTTAAAAATACTGCATACTTATATTTGTATAAAGTTTAAACAGATTAAATGATAGTATGATATGTATATAGAAGCAGTTATATTGGTAATCACAAAACTCAGGATAGTGGCTGGTGAGGTCTCAGGGTGTGATCAGTTTTCTGTTTCAGTGATATATGGTAGTTACAAGAATATCCACTTTATAAGTGTTCTATAAGCTATCTAGAAATTTTTATGTACTTTAGGTGTGTCAGATAGGAAAAATACATAAGCTCATCAGTATTTTGAGGGAAAGGATTACTTTTAGATTATGTTAACAGGCTTTAAATTGTTCTAGTTTAAAAAATACTTTATTTATTATGCTTTTTTCAAATATGGAAAACGTTACACGAGACTAAGACATTTTAAAAGTTAGTACTTTTCATTGGGAGAGCTACCCAGAAGGTGAAAGTCTTCTCTAAATTGTTTACACAGTTCTAGAATATCAAATACATTATTAGGCTTCAGTCTTTAAGAAGGATATGTAGATATAACATATGTTGGCTATGAAAGTGTCACCAAAACTGTGAGGAGATTAGAAACTATGGCATATGAGAATATGAGAAACAAAAGAAATAGGGATTTGGGGAAATTTTTCTATTTCTTACCTTGGCCACCCTTTCGCACTGGCACTAACTTGGAAGGTAGATATTCCATTTCTGTTCTTTTGGTGGTTAATGATAAAATGTTAACATGCATATCTAACTTGATCAAGTCTAAAATTAATTGATATCTTTCCTCTTCTTTTTGATCAGTACAAGGAATTTCAGAACACTTTACTTCAAAACAGCCCCTAGCATCTTGTAATTATTACCATAATTTAGTACTTCTAGTACCCCTCCACAGCAGTCATCACTGTTATTTTTTGTTGTCAAATCTTCCTTAGATTTATCCACATGTTCCTAGTTTCTATATGCAGCATTTGTTCTTGCTTCTCACACCTTCCTCCTTTCAATTTCTTCTTTTCTGATGTGCGTCCTTTGAATTTCCCTTAGTGAAAACTGTTAAAGGTAAATTACTTCCCATTGGCTTTCCTCTGCTTGTTTTGTTAAACTCATTCCTTCCTTTTTTCAATCATTCAACCAGTATTTATTGTCTTCCGAGTCTGAAGCTGTGTATATAATGATGAACAATACTTTAAAGAAAAGGCAGCTTTAAGATGTGGTTTTTAATCTTTGATAATAATCAGCCATCCTTGATCTCAGTTTTGTATTCTACATTGTTGTTTCTTGGGACTCAACAAAAGAATATTTGCAGTAGTTTAGATGGTTCAGTTACCGCTAAATGAAACTGTTAGACTCTTCATCTCTCAGTCACTGAAATCCAATTTGGAATGACAAAAATTTGCCTCCACTCAGAATATTCAAAGAATGCAGTATAAACTCTGAAGTGCTGGCCTGTTTGTTAAAAATTATTTTATGTTCACATATAATATTTTACATAGAAAATATTTTAAATATAAAATTAATGACATTCAGATTACTTTGTATGTACACGTTGTATGCTTTTACATTCAAGAATAAAACATCAACTACATGGGTACTTTTGAAATTTTTACTGTTATTTTATACGGTTTAGTACTATGACATTTTAAAAATCTAAGATAATTTTGTGAAAAACTCACTATATTTTACATGAATTTTGATTGTATACATTTTTTTTACAGTGGGACTCAACTTGGAGGTCTAATTACAGTATTATGCTACTTTTTCAACCATGGAGAGGTTTGTTTTCTAGAAAATAATTTGTAGAAATAGAAGGGGTGGCATAGGAACAAGGAAACTTATTCATCAAAACAGTATTTAATTGTATATTACTTAGGACTTGGCAGTATTTTAAAGAACTTTGTGTTGTAAGTTGATGTTTTAATCATGTTGATCCACATTTTTACATAATAAATAGAATTTATGGTGTGAGCTATCTTGCCTGGTTTTAGAAGGTATATATGTTACATATATTTTATAGAAAAAGGAAGTACTATATTAGTTGAGTTTAGGCACTTTATGTACATTATCTCACTCCCACCAAAATTTTTAGGGAGGTGGCTGTTATCCTCACAGTAGAAGATATGAAATTGAAATTTGGAGAGGATAAGTTACGTACTCAAGATTCCACATTCACGCCATGATGAAACTGGGTTTCCTCTTTCTGGCTCTAAAACCTCACTTCTTTCTGTTACATCATGCTGCCTTTTTAATTACACAAAATGCTGAATTCAAAATACAAATTAACTTACTAACTCAGCCCAATAAGACATGGTCCACCTAAAAAGAGTTCATGGAAACTTACTTAGAATATGATAGATTCGTTCAACAAAATATCAAGTACAAAACGTGTGCCAGAGTCCGTGTTAGATGCTGAGGATATGGCCAAGAAAAGTGGAAGAATCTGACTGCTAGTTTTTGGAAGCAAAATATGTAATATGTTATGGCACAGATTATATAGGGTAGAAGTCTCTATCCATTACTATTGGGAAAGGTAGATACTTGATTAATTTTAAAAAATCAGT
Source organism: Neophocaena asiaeorientalis asiaeorientalis (assembly GCF_003031525.2). Classification (NCBI taxonomy): domain Eukaryota; kingdom Metazoa; phylum Chordata; class Mammalia; order Artiodactyla; family Phocoenidae; genus Neophocaena; species Neophocaena asiaeorientalis. The sequence continues at coordinate 1,396,194 of NW_020173727.1, read as the reverse complement.
TAGACAAGGGAATCATAAAAATTATACATAAGTATCTTAAATATATTAACTTAAAGCAAACAAACACATTGTCAGTCACCAGTGTATTAGTATAAACACAAGACCTTTACTTTGAGTATGCCAGATGACTGACACTATGAGTTGACCTTCTTATACATACCGTAACTCACCTTCCAAGGTTTACAATTTTGGTTTCCTGGAAGAAGAGCAATAAATTTTAAGACTCTTGCAAAGTTGTAAGAGTTTAGATTCTTTCTAGAATTTCAGAATTCTTGATATAAAATTTTATAATATTCCCATCCATATGTTTTGGAAATAGGTTTAAAGTCTATATGAAAATTTAATTAATACTTTCATTGTATACATCATATCAGTGAATCCCAAATACTTCTAGTTGTTTTTAGAAATTTATAGTTAACTCTTTCAAAGGTATATTTCACAAATTCAGAGACAGTCTTAATTACTTGTAGTGGGTGTCTATACACATTAAACTTGTCGTGTGTAAACATTTGGTGTTTGTGAATGCCCTAGGTGACATTTGTTTAGATATTTTTCTGAGCATGTATAAATCCCAAAGCCCTGGGATGCCCAGGGTCATCACTGAAGAGCTGGAATGTGGATCTGGTTTGTCTTTCCCAGAATTCTCACTGCTCCTAACCCTATCATCTTGTTTGTCCTTCGAGTGTCCTTATGTTTGGCCTGATCTATCTTTCACTTGTTTCTGGACTTGCTAGTTAATGGCTCTCTACCTAATGGCTATGTGCTGTAAGAGAACTCCAAAAACTGAGGAGCTATACCAGGTATCCAGAAGTAAATGAGCCTAGTATTAAAATTACTAAAACCAGCCCACCCATGATTTTTTAAATTAATTGTGTTTATTGCAATGGAACATAGAGTGAGGTAAGCATTTTATTGATTTCAGGCTACTCGGGTGATGTGGACACCACCTCTCCGGGAAAGTTTTTCATATCCATTTCTTGTACTTCAGATGTACATCTTAACTGTGATTCTCAGGTAATTTTTATTTATAAAACGAAACTAGCTAAATTGTAAGTTTCTCAAAATTACTTCAACCTATCGTTATAATTACTAAATTTAGACTCTATTTTAAAAAATTACTTCAAAAATAAATTGTGTCCAGTTTAAAAAGAATCTAAAATTGCTATGTAAAAAATCGTTTTCCACTTAAGAGTCTAGGCTACAGGTTTTACATAACTATGTTTTAATAAACCAATATGTATGTGTTCATATATATTTGGTAAAGATGCAAAGGTTTTTGAGAAAGTATTACTTTTTTCCCTCAATGCTTATGTACTCTGACTCATTGTTGTCCATCCTGTGGTTTTGATGAAGCATGAAAAAAAAGTGTTCAATGCACAAATAAATTTGGGAAATGCTAGGTTGGATAGATAAGGAGTATCTATATTCATATGTTTATGACTATATCGGAACTACAGATGTTTCTAGAAACTCAGCCAAAGTTTCAACTGTTTTTCCTGGACACATTTTTTGGTTGGGATTAATTTTATAAGCATTTCAGAAATTTTAAAAGTCTGAGGAACAACGACAAAAACATAAATAGTAGAATACTATAAATAACTTTACCATAGAGATAGGTTCATAGAATGTTCATGAGATCTCTTATTGAGAGAGTGATCACTGTCCCCTCCAAACTCCCAGAGAAACTCATAGTTCACTTACTAGTACCCATCAGATTTTGCCTATATTAAGATCATTTGTGTACATGTCTTCTTTCTTTCTTAAAACTGTAAATTTGTTAATAAAGCATACATACACAAATGTCTAAACATACACTTAATGTATTAAAATGCCACTGGAAACAGAGACCGTGCCACATTTGTCTCTTTAACCGTGGAGCACTTAGCACACTGCCATGTAGACATTTAAGGCCCTTGTATGTTAGCTTAAGGAAGGTAAATAAAGGCATACTGGCGTGACTACCAACCTCTAGAAAGGTACAGACTACCTTGTGATTTGTTAACCTACATGAAAGTTTATTTTTGGATTGAATATGGATTTGGGAATCTGATCCTTATCCGGATTTCTATATTTTTTCTCTAAACCTTATCTTCTCTCAAAGATTATGGTAGAGGAAGCTGCCTATTTATCCCCACTCATTCCCAGTTAAATTTCTAGAAAGATGGTTTATTTTCCATTTTTATTTTTTGAAGTGATATTAGTCTAACCAATCAGAGAGTTCATGGAATTAAATATGTTAATTAGAACATTTAGAATTGTATCCTTGAGTGCATGTGTTATACTCCATTCCTTAGCCAAAAGTAATTTTTATTTTATAAAGATAACTGAGTACTTAGTGAATATATTTTGTGATAATATTATTAAACAATATGATCATTAAAAATTTTGTTTTTGAAAATGTATATACCGCAGTACAAGAATTTATGGAAATCCAATACAACCTTTATAAAAAGAAGAGTTACAGTTTTATAATTTACACAAAATACGTGCATTTCTTTTTTTCATATTCTAAAAGGTAGTAAAATCTGTGTGGTAAAAGGTATTGGTTACTGATAAATCTCGTGATTGCAGAATGGACGGTTTAAACTTCAATATGCATTAGTTTAACTGTATTCCAGAATTATTTCTTTAAAGTCATTGTTTAAAATCTCTTTAAGTTTTTCTCATAGTCGTTAGCTTATTATTTCACCAGCACTTATACTTTTCTTCATTGCTTTTTGAAACATAAAAGTGGTGGTATATGAAAGTTATTGCTGCTCATGTAGTATAAATATCTCGAGGTATGCAAGGTCAGTTCAGATTCTTTTTTCTGACATTCTTGCTGGAGTATTAAATTTCTAATGTCATGCATAGTTAAAGAAAAATAAAATTTTAGTTGAATATAGTTGATTTACAATATTTTATTAGTTTCAGGTATACAGAATAGTGATTCATTATTTTTACAGATTATATACTCCATTAAAAGTTTACAAAATAATGACTTGAATTCCCTGTGCTATATGTTTAAGATACCTACTGATAAACTAGATACAATACTTTATTTAAAGCTCTAATTTTGTTTGTTTTATTATAAGCATTTTTATAACCCAAATATTTTAAGTTCTTCTTAATGAGCTTTTAAAAGTTAACTATATTTTGTTGTCTAACATCAAAGGTAAGGGGATCAATAGATTTTAGCATTTTGCAACTAGTCATTCAGTTTAATGATAGGCTACTTTTATAGTAAAACTTACTGGTGTCAATTCTCTCCATTAAGGACATCGAACAATAGTAAAAAGCATTTTATTGCACTGTGCCTTTCCAATGTTGCTTTTATGCTTCCCTGGCAATTTGCTCAGTTTATACTTTTTACACAGGTAAGATGATTTTAAACTAATTTAAGTTGAATGCAAGATGTGCTTGGTTGTTTCCATAGGAAAAAAAATTTTTATTGAAGTATAGTTGATTTACAATATTGTGCTAATTTCTGCTGTACAGCAAAGTGACTCAGTTATACACATATATACATTCTTTTTTTATATTCTTTTTCATTACAGAGAAATTTTAAATGTGATTATATTTGTGCCCTAATAGATTTTCAAAATATGGAATAATTATAAAGTTTATATACATGTGTGATTTTTTTTAATCATATAAATCTGCCTTCTGTTAATGTGTTTGTTAGTCAGGCAGATATTAAACCTGCAAAAGACTTTTTCCTCTTATTTTAATCCATAATTTTTCCTGTTGGTATTTGAGATGATCTCTGTAAACCTTCCTGTAGATTTTCCTTTTGTCTGAGGAATCATTTTAGGTGCCCAGCTGCGCAACATGGTAAGGGCCACTTCGATTCTTCATGGTAGGGGATTTCTGCTTCTAATCCAGCTAAATGTTGGCTGTTCTGTCTGAAGAGCAGAATCTTACTGGACACCATTTCTCAGAGCTTTAATCATGGTATTATTCAATGAATTGAGGCCATATCCTGTTTCTTCAAACAACTAAGTAACTAATAGCAAGAAACTGAGCTGGGGAAGCAGAGAGTAAAAGGTCAATTTGGATGAAATTTCCTACTATGATTTTTCTTTAGAACTCCTTTCCACCTAACTAACAAACACTGATAATATGTAACGATGTTCTTTATTAGCAGTGAGAAATTCTGCCAAGAATCCTTGTGCTGCCAATTGTCTACAAAGAATGAAGTTATAACCACAACTTAATTGATGCTGCATGTTTAAAGCATGTTAAGAGTATTCCCTCTGCCTTACTTCCTTATATTTGGTCTATAACTAACACAGAATTTCTGTGGTTTTCATTATTTGCATATGCCAATAGTAGAATAGATTTCTAATGTGCATCATTTCCTGGCAAGGAAATGTATTAATTTAGCTCCTTCGGTAATTTTGATATTGCCTTAATGATTTTCTATCCATTCAAAAGTTATACTATACTTTTAGTTGTTGTTTCTTTTTTGTGAGATGTAATTAACATTTTGTAAGTTTTAAGATATACGATGTATCAATACATTATTATATTGCAATATGATTATACCCTGATTAACACCATAGTGTTATTTAACACCTCTATCAAGTCACATAATTATTATTTCATTCTTGTGGTGAGAATGTTTAAGACCTAGTTTCTTAGCAACTTTGAATTATATGATACAGTATTGACTATAATAACTATGCTATGCATTAGAACTGCAGAACTTATTCATCTTCTAGTTGCAAGTTTGTATATTTTGTCCAACATCTCTCTAATTCCCCCACCCCCAAGCCCCTGTTAATCACCATTCTACTCTCTGTTTTTACAAGTTTGGCTTTTTTAGATTCCACATACAAGTGATATAATAAAGTATTTGTCTTTGTCTGACTTATCTCACTTAGCATAATGCCTTCAAGGTCCATCTGTGTTGTCACTAATGGCAGGATTTATATATATATATATATATATATTTATTTATTTATTTATTTATATATATATATATATATGTAGCATGTCTTCTTTATCCATTCATCTGTTGATGGACACTTAGGTTGTTTCCATACCTTGGCTATTGTGCATAATGCTGCAGTAAACATAGATGTGTAGATATCTCTTCAGTATTCTGTTTTCATTTCCTTTGGAATATGTACCCAGAAGTGGATTGCTGGATCATATGGTAGTGGTATTTTAAATTTTTTGAGAAATCTCCATAGTGTTTTTCATAGTGGCTCCACCAATTTATTTACATTCCCACTAACAGTGCACAAGGGTTCCCTTTCCTCCACATCCTCACCAACATTTGTTTTCTTTTGTCTTCTTGATGATAACTTTTCTAATAGGTATGGAGGGATATCTTACTGTGGATTTGATTTTATTTCCCTGATGATTAGTGATATTGGGTGTCTTTTCATGTACCTGTTGGCCATTTGGATGTATTCTTTTGAAAAATATTTATTGTTCTTCTACCCATTTTTTAATCAGTTTTTTTCATTATTGAGTTGTATGAGTTCTTTATGCATTTTGGATATTAATATTTCACCTAATAGGTGATCTGAAAATATTTTCTCCCATTGCATAGGTTGCCTTTTCATTTTGTTGATTGTTTTTTATGTTGTGCAGAAGCTTTTTATCAATAGTTTGATGTAGTCTCACTTGTTGATTTTTGCTTTTGTTGCTTGTGCTTTTGGTGTTACAATCCAAAAAATCATTGCCATGATGAGGGTCAAGGAGCTTATTCCCTAAGTTTTCTTCTAGAGGTTTTATGGCATCAGGTCTTATATTTAAGTCTTTAATCCATTTTAAGTTAATTTTCGTGAGTGGTGTAAGATAGGAGTCCAATTTCATGTAAATATCCAGTTTTCCTGACACCATTTATTGAAGACATTATTTTTCCCCCTAAGTATTCTTGGCTTCCTTGTCAAATATTAATTGACAGTATATGCATGGGTTTACTTATGGTCATTCAGTCTGTTCCATTGCTGTGTATATTAGTCTTTATTCCTGTACCATACTGTTTTGATTACTGTAGTTGATAGAGTAATGGGGGTTCCTTATATGTTACAGTCCTTTTTTTTTTTTGCTGCTTGTAGGAGTCTCTCTGTCTTTGATTTTTGAGTTTCATTATAGTGTGTCTTAGGGAAGGTATTTTTCAATTACAGTAATGGGGTGATTTATTAGCTTTGTGAACTTGCATGTCCAAATCTCTTCATAGGTTTGGAAGTTCTCAGCTATTATTTCTTTAAATAAATTTCTGTCCTTTCTCCCTCTCTTTTCATAGAACTCTGGTGATTCTCTTATTTGATCATTTGATATTTTCATATAAATCACATAGACTTTCTTCACTCTTTTTCATTCTTTTTTCTTCTTTCTCCTCTGACAGCGTATTTCAAAGTTCCTATCTAACTCACTGTTCTGTCTTCTGTTTGGTCTGTTCTGATGTTGATACTCTATTGCAGTTTTCATTTCATTCATTGAATTCTTCAGTTCCAGAATTTGTTTTGTTCTTTTAATCATTTTTATCTCTTTGTTAATCTTCTCATGTTTTTCATGTATTTTTATCCTGATTTCATTGAATTGTATTTCTGTATTTTCTTGTATCTCATCAAGTTTCCACAAAACAACTATTCTGAATTCTTTATCAGGTAAATCGTAGAATTCTGTTAGAGTTTGGTTACTGGAGGACTATTGAGATTTTTTGGTGATATTTCATGTTATTCTTATTCATGTTTCCTTGATTCTTCATGTTCCTTGAAGTTTTGTGTTGCAGTTTTTGCATTTCAGGTTGCCTTCAGGTGGGATATATTCTTCATTCATCCTGCTTATATCTGGGGTTTTCTCTGACCTTATATGGATACACCTGCTTCATGCTTCTTGCTCCCTCTGTGGCAGAATTATTAAGCTTGTATGTCTTTTCTAGACAGGCCCACAGACCCTGGCCTCTTTTTCACATGAGCTCCTTATCTACTAGAACTCACTCTTACTGCCACACTAAGGAACATGAAAAAGGAGCCAGCTGCAGAGTCGGGAGAGGTGCGAGTTTAACACTCAGGAGGTGTCAAGAGTGCCTGCAGGCCAAGTGGAGGGATCCTTGGGTGGTTTTCTCAGCAGCTGGTAGGCAGGTTTCCTGCCAGAGTCCTGAGCACAACCAGAAGGAACTGCATCCTTTTAATGCCCTCTGATATTCTTATTTGCCTCTTTCTCAATCTCCTACCTGCCCCAGTCAAGGAGGTCGCACCGCAGAGCTCTGAGTGCTGTGGGAAAGAAATTGTTTTTTCCAGCAATGTCCTGCATAGCTGGGGATGCCAGGCACACACTCATCATTCTCCCTTTCCCCCATGGGAGAGGTTGCCACTGGCTAGTTCAGGCTCTCACTGTGCCACCTTGGGGATAGGGTGGTGTTGACAAAGTTCCTCTTTCTCTAGTGCATCCAAACTCATATATATTTTTGCTCCAATGAAGTGCTTGAGCCTCTCTTCAGGAAGACTGGATTCTACAGGGCTCTCTTGTCTGTGGGTGTCTGCCCAAGTCAGCAGTATCCAGATTTTCTTCAACCATAGCTGAGAAGAGCTGAGATTAGTTCACTGGCTCCTGCTTATTCCACAGCCTGTACTGAGGTCTGTCTGCCTATTACCAGATACATAGGTGGGCAAGACTCCTTCCGGGGCCCTTGGCATATGGTGCTGGATCCCACAACTTCCACAGAGGCACTTTTGTTCATGGGTGGATGCCAAATTTTAGTTGTTAAAAGGGGGAGGCAGAAAAGCGGGACACCTTATGCTGCCATGATGCTGACGTAACTCCCAGCTTTTAGTTTTCTGAATTAACGTATGAAGTTTTGTTTGCGTCTGTTTTTTTTTTTTAATACTAACGTGAAGATAATTCAATGTTATTTTTCTGGGAGTGTTCTAAGGCTTTTATTCTTGATTATATTTTTCACAGATTAAAGTTAAGATTAGTTCATGTCTCTTGCACATATTGTCTGAGAAATGGGGCTGAAGGACTCAAGGACTGGCTATATTTTAAAGGAAAAAATTTACAAGCAACAGTTGTAGAAACCTAGAATATTTGGAGTGAGAAGACCTTAAAGCATTATCATTCTTAAGAAACTGAGAAATTGTGACTTACTTATTCAGTAACTGGATTTTAATTTATAATATGCCCTATTTTCTTATATTTTATTAGAGAATTCCCATTCATGTAGGAGAGATTGTTATGACCAAGGACAGTAAAAGGGGTAGTTGCAGAAAGGAGGTTATAAAATCAGAAGTGATAGAGATGCAGATTATTTCTGGAAGAGATAGTATCAATATATCTATACAAAACTGGTTGTCAATTTCATATTCTTTCTTTATATAACTGATTCTTTGCTTGGGATATGTATAAAGCCATATCTCTTTTAATATTTAAATTAATGTGACTCCATGACCTCATCCTGCTTATAAGAAGATTATTTTCTTCCTACTCTGGAGTTTCTCTTCCAACAATAAGCCCATCGGCTATTTATTTGGGCCAAATATCAGGACTAGATGTTTCTGCCTCACTGTTGAAGCCAGAAATGAGACTACTTGTATCTGGAGGATTCAGAAATCTGGGTACACAGTCAAAGCCACCACACTGCTGTTTAGCAAAACTTACCCCTTCTGCATGGAATTTGACCCTCAGTTAACCTTCTAGCTCTCTTCCCTTAGAAACCTGCTAGTGTTGTGTGACCATGATGTTACTAGGCACGTTGCTTGGTGATTGCCTAATTGCATCCGAGAGGAAGAAATTGTAAGTGAGCTAAGTTCTTCCTGAGGGGGATGCCTTGACTTCGGGCTTCCTGAAGTGAAGTGACTCTCTTAAGAGTCATTTCCCTTGCAGAAGTTTCCATGGGTTATGGATCTTCTAAGCCAGAGTGGCTTCTGCATTTATGTGATGTGCATCTTCTTTCTTTGCTCCTGAGCTGTCACCTGGGGTGAGGCTACCATGAAGACTTCTTTGAGAGCTCCTACTGAAGAGAAATATCTGAATCTGTCCTGCTGACAAGTACTGTTTCCTGTCCTACAGCTTTCTGAATGAACCAGAGGCCAAGTGTGCACTTAAAACCCCCTGGGTTGCACTGACGTCAAGAACTCAAATTCACCTTCTTGAAGATAGAAAACTACTAACAGCCATAGATGCCAAGTGCTTCACACTAAAATTGGCCTGGACTCTGTGCTTTTACTTATGAGTGGCACCATTTTCTTTCTTGTAAACGTCTCATAGCACGCCTGCAGTGCTGAGATAGCTGAGTTGAGTTATAAGGAATTTCAGCATCAGCTAAATGCTGATGATGTCTGTAGAACTAGGCTTCTCCTAAAAAAAGACTGCAGTTCTGGTGTACAGTTCTTGTGAGTGAGCTCACAAGTTCGGAATTCTATCATCCACACAATGTGTTTGTTTCTCAAGTTCCTTGGGGTTCTGTCTTGCCAAATTAGGATTATATTAGTTTTTTGGAGATGTTCAAGTGTTGGTGAGTCTCAGAAAGGTTTTCCAGGAGACTCATAGCTGCTTATGAAACTTTTTTCCAGTACCTTTGTCTTTACTGAACATCAACTTTCACACACCAAGGGGCTGAGAAAGGACAGTTTTTTGGCAAGTCAAATAAACCTTTTGTTCAAGAAGAGTCTTCGATCTACAAAACTGAAAGGTCACCAAAATGGTTTTTTCCAAGGGGAGTTGATGTTTCTTCTTCTGGATGTAGAAGCAGCTACTCTTTTTTTTTTTTGCAATACGCGGGCCTCTCACTGCTGTGGCCTCTCCCGTTGCGGAGCACAGACTCCGGACGCGCAGGCTCAGCGGCCATGGCCCACAGGCCCAGCCGCTCCGCGGCATGTGGGATCTTCCCGGACCGGGGCACGAACCCCTGTCCCCGGCATCGGTAGGCGGACTCTCAACCACTGCGCCACCAGGGAAGCCCGCAGCTACTCTTATATAAATGTCAGCTTCTCTTTCTGAAAGCTTTGTCTGACCTTGCATCTTGTTGTTAAACTCAGTCTACAGGTTGATTTCTTTCTATTAGTTTGACAATGTTTATTGTGGCCACAGTGGTTAAAATATAGTTGATTCTATATGTGTAAACAGGGAATCAAGAATTAGCTTACAGAAGGGATTTATAGTTTCATTCCTTATACACAGTTTTATTTAAAATTTATTTTAAATGTCTGTACTCATTTCTGATTTCAGGAACAAAATTGGTCCAAGCATTTGAACAGATTAAAAACTCTTTATTGTTTCATGGAAACAAATTTTGCCCTATCCTCAGAACTACTTATCTTGAGAAGTATGATGAAAGGAGGCAAGAAGTCAGTTTTCTACATTTTCACAACAGAATGTTGACTCTGCTGCTTGTATCTCAATGAGAGGGCTTTCTTTTCAACCAGCAGTTCAAATAGCAACAGTCCAGCTATTAAGCATAATTTTCTCCTGTGAAGTTTTTTTTTTTTTTTAGCCGAAGTGTAAATATGATGTTTAAGAAGGGGGGGTCTAGATCTGCATATCCTAATAGTATTGGTCTATGGGAGGAGGGAAAGGGAGACTAACATATACCAGACTTCAGTATTATAGTTTATTTAATCCTCAAGGAGTCCAGGCACATGGGTATTATTAATTTACGATTACAGATGAAGACACTGAGGCTCAGAGATTAAGTTAAAATCAAGTCAGCCTACTTCAGAGCACCAACACTTTCCAATTTATTTTTGCTGCATCTCTAGGGTCTTTCAACTCTTTTCTGTTGACGGCCACACACTTGGGTGTGTTGTCTTATTTCCTTACTAAAATACCTTCAGTTTTCATGAAGCATTAATAAAAGAAATATGCATTGAAAGCATACTTCTATACCTTTTGTAAAACCATAATTAATTGAGTCTACTGTATTACCTAATTGCTTTTCTATTTAAGAATCTGTATGATACATTTTTCATAATTAGTGTCAAGATTAATTTTCTTCACAAAGTAAATTTATGAACTTTTAACAACTATAGTTATTTTATTAAATGATCTGGACACACTTTCTCACAGTCTCTCTTAAAACCTATATTTTAGACTTGTCCCCATCCCCAAATTTATATACATACTGTATTCCTTTCCTTTTCAGTTTGACAATAAGTGTGATTGCAGTAAATAAAAACTTTTAAGATCTTTAAAATATTGTGTCTTCTGATCAAAGAACATGATATATATCTACTTATTTAGTTCTTAATTTCTATAAATAATGTTAATACAGATTTTTAGAGATCTTTCATTAGATTTGTTCCCAGGTATTTTCTATTTTTGTTGCATTTTAAAAGATTGATTATATTTGTTAGATATGGGGTTCTACGTATGTTAAGCAAAGTTTGTTAATTGTATTATTCTAATCTTTTAGATTTCTACTGTTTTTGTTTGCTTTCAGTTACTAGAGGAGGAATGTGTTAAAGTCTTCCATTATAACTGATTTGTCTGTACCTACTTTTAGCTGTGTAAATTCTTGCTTTAAACTTTTTTTCTTTTTTTCGATACACGGGCCTCTCACTGTTGTGGCCTCTCCCGTTGCGGAGCACAGGCTCCGGATGCGCAGGCTCAGCGGCCATGGCTTATGGGTCCAGCCGCTCCGCGGCATGTGGGATCTTCCCGGACCGGGGCACGAACCCGTGTCCCCTGCATCGGCAGGCGGACTCTCAACCACTGCGCCACAAGGGAAGCCCCTTGCTTTAAGCATTTTGATGCAACATCATTATGTGCACAGTTGTTATATAGTCCTTTTATTTTTATGTAATGAGCCTTAAAATTTTTTAAAGTGTATTTGTGTGTATGTGTGTGGTAAGAACACTGAACATGAGATACACCCTCTTAATAGATTTTTAAGTGTACAGTATAGGTATTGTTATCTATAGACACATGATGTATAATAGATCTCTAGAAGTTATTGATCTTGAATAACTGAAATCTTATGTGTGTTGATTAGCGACTTCCCATTTCCTCTTCCCCTCAGCCCTTGGCAATCACTATTCTACTATCTATTTCTGTGAGTTTGACTATTCTAAATACCTCTGATAAATGGAACCATGCAGTATTTGTCCTTCTGTGACTGGCTTAATTTACTCAGCATAATATTCTCATCCATACTGTTGCATGTTATAGGATTTCCTTCTCTTTTAAGGCTGATACTATTCTGTTGTATGTGTATAACACATTTTAAAATCCATTCGACCGTTGATTGTCATTTAGGCTATTTCCATATCTCGGATATTGTCAGTAGGGCTGCAGTGCACATGAGAGTGCTAATATCTCTTCAAGATCCTGTTTTCAATTCCTTTGGATAAATACTTAGAAGTGGAAATGCTGGATCATATGCTATTTCTATTTTTAATTTTTGAGGAACCTCCATACTGTTTTCCTTAGCAGCTGCATAATTTTGCATTCCCATTAACAATGTGAAAGGATTCCCTTTCTTTCACATCCTCACTAATACTTGTCATTTGTTTTTTTGAAAATAGCCATCCTAACAGGTGTGAGATAATATATCATAATGGTTTTGATTTGCATTTCACTGATGATTAATGATATTGAGTGTTTTTTCATATATCTATTGGCCATTTGTATATCTTCTTAGGATAAATAGCTGTTCAATTCTTTGCCCATTTTTTAATTGTTATTAGCTTTTTGCTAGAGTAATATGAGTTCGTTATATATTTTGGATATAACCCCTTATCGGATATATGGGGTATTTTCTTCCATTCCATAGGTTGCTGTTTACCCTTTCGGTGTTTCCTTTGCTATGCAGAAGCTTTTTACTTTGATGTAATCTCACTTGTCTTATATCTGATAAGAGATTAATATCAAAATAAGAGATAACAAGTGTTGGTGAGGATGTGGAGGAAAGGGAACCCTTGTGCACTGTTGGTGGGAATGAAATTGGTACAGCCACTATTGAAAACAGTATGGAGGCTCCTCAAAAAATTAAAAATTGAACTACCATGTGATCTAGTAATCCCACTTCTGGGTATATATCCAAAGGAAATGAAAACAGAATATTGAAGAGATTATCTGTGCTTCTATGTTTATTGTAGCATTATTCATAATAGCCAAGGTATGAAAATAACCTAAGTGTCTGTCAACAGATGAATGGATAAAGAAGATGCGCTACATATATATACAATGGAGTATTACTCAGCTATGAGAAAAAGGAAATCCTGCCATAGGACATAGATGGACCTTGAGGGCATTATGCTAAATGACATAAGTCAGACAGAAAGACAAATACTGTATTATATCATGGGATATAATATTAGTATCACGTATTAGTATTTAGTTTGGAATCTAAAAAAACCGAACTTATAGAAACAGAGAGTTGAATGGTGGCTACCAGGGCCTGAGGAGTGTGGGAAGTAGGAAGATATTGGACAAAGGGTACAAACTTGCAACTAGAAGATGAATAAGTTCTGGTGATCTATCACATAGCATAATGATTGTAGTTAATGTTATTGTTTTATATACTTGAACATTGGTAAGAAAGTAGATCTTAAATGTTCTCACCACAAAAATGAAATGAGAATTTCGTGACCTGATGAGGGTGTTAGCTAACACTGCAGTGGTAATAATACTGTAATATATGTGTATCAAATCAACAGGTTGGATACCTTAAACTTACACAATGTTTTAAGTCAAGTATATCTCAATAAAGCTGAAAAAAAATAACAGAGGGATCCTTGGTAGAGACTCTAAGCTTAATAAAAGGGACAAATTTCTTAAATCCAGTAAAGTTCTGATTATCCATTAGCTGGAATTTTAGTTGGAACCACTTTATGCCTTCCCCATCCATTTGCGGGAGGAGGTAGGTAGTAAGGTATTTACGCTGGGAGAAGAAAAAATGACAGGAAGGTTGAGAGTAAGATATTAGCACCAAACTCCCAAATTCTGGGTAGTTGATCTATAGAATATACTTATAACAATTTATGCATTCTTTGACTCTGAGATTCTATGACCTTGCCTGAGCTTACTTTATGAGGCACTTGATAATGTGCTGAAATGAAGTTTGCAGAGATATTCGTGTCCTTGCCTTTTTTTTCCACACCACCAGCAAATAAGTTTCTTTAGGGTGGAGATAGCATTGGCCCTCTAGTATCCATTGAATGGATTTGAATTTATAGCATCGTTTCTAAGAACACTATACTTTAAGCTCCAAGCAATTAAGTTATAAGCAAAGTTCTGGGAAACTATATTCAGGTAAATTGGTTATTACTTGAAAGTATTACTATCTTCAACTGGCACCTCTTGAAATAAAAATCTCTTTGGAATTCTTGAATGAATTATCCATTGTTGTTTTACTTATACAACAAATTCATAATCTGGTTACCACTAAATGTTAAATTGCATGAGACTTTTCAAAGGCCCAAAGAAAAGAATTCCTGGGCCCAGTCATAATTATTATTGTGAATTCAGTCCTCTAAAATAAATGTTAATACTGTAATTCACAGTAGAGCTGTACAATTTTTAATGAAATAAAGTACAACCAAAATAAAATGTCATATAGTTAGAATCATAGGTTGTGTCACATTTTCAGACTGACTTCTTTCACTTAGGCATATATATTTTAGGTTCCTCCATGTCTTTTTATGACTTGATAGCTCATTTCTTTTTATTGATGAATAATATTCCATTGTTTGGATGTACCACAGTTTGTTTATCCATTCAACTCTTGAAGGACATCATGGCTGCTTCCAGTCTTTGGTGATTCCCTAAACATTCATGTGAAGGTTTTGAGTGGGCATAAGATTTCAGCTCAATTGGGTAAATACCCAGGAGTGTGATTGTTGGATTTTATGTTAAGACTATGTTTAGTTTTGTAAGAAATTGCCGATTTTGTCAGGTTTTTGGATTTCAGCCATTCTATTAAGTGTGTAGCAGTATCTCCTTGTTCTAATTTACAGTTCCTAGTGTAGTATTGGGTTTAGCATCTTTACATGTGCTTATTTGCCCTCTGTAGATCTTCTTTGGTTAGGTTATTTGTTCACATCTTTTGACCTTTTTTTTTTTTTGCGGTACGTGGGCCTCTCAATGTTGTGGCCTCTCCCGTTGTGGAGCACAGGCTCTGGATGCACAGGCTCAGCGGCCATGGCTCACGGCCCCAGCCGCTCTACAGTATGTGGGATCCTCCCGGACCGGGGCACGAACCCATGTCCCCTGCATCGGCAGGAGGACTCTCAACCACTGCGCCACCCTTTTTGACGCAGTGGTTGCCCTTTCTGACCATTTTTAAATTGGGTTATTTGTTTTCTTATTTATGAGTTTTAAGAGTTCTTAGTACATTTGACATACCAAACCTTTATCAGATATGGGTTATGCAAAGATTTTCTCACAGTCCCTGGCTTGTCTTTAGTTTTCTTAATAGTGTCTTTTGTGGAGCTGGGGTTTTTAATTTTAAGGAAGTTCAGTTTATCAGTTTTTTTCTTTCATGGATCATGCTTTTGATGTCATAGCTAAAAACTCATCCTCAAATAAGATCGCACCTTGATTTTCTCCTATATTATATTTTAGAAGTTTTCTAGTCTGTGTTCTACATTTAGCTGAGTCAGTTTTTTGAAAGGTGTAAGATCTAGGTCTAGATTTATTTTTTTTTTAATGCATGCGTGTCCAAGTCTTCCAGCGCTATTTGTTGAAAAGACTGTCATTTCTCCATTTTGTGCAGTTGTCAAAGCTCAGTTGCCTATAATTGTGTGGATCTGTTTCTAGACCCTCTATTTTATCGCTTTGATTAATTTGTCTATTTTTTTCTCCAGTACCATGCTGTCTTGATTACTGCAGCTTTGTAGTAAGTCTTAAAGTCAGTTAGTCTCAGACCCTTTTTAAGAGTTTTCTCTTTGCCTTTGGTTATAAGCAGTTTTTACTATGACATGCCTATATGTGGTTGGGTTTTGTTTGTTTTAATTTATCCCTTGCTGGGGGCTACTAATACTTTATGAATCAGTGCTTGATTCTTTTTCTATAGATTCTGGGGACTTCTCAGGTATAATGTCTTTAAGTATAGATTTTACTTAATTCCCTCAGCCCTTTCTGAGATGTAAAGTATGACCTTTATACTATATGCTCTCCATCTCTTATGTTCTTTCATATGTTGTTCATCCCTTTGTCATTTTATACTTTCTTCTGACCTATCTTCCAATTTATCACTTCTTTGCTTGGGTGTGTTCAACCTGCTTAAACCCATTTTTGACTTCTTATTATTGATTATTGTAATATTTAGTTGTATATTTTTAATTCGGTTCTTTATTTAATGGCTTTCAGTACCCTCCTGGAATTTTCAATCTTATCTGTTATTTCTGTGCATATGTCAAACATAAAGTCTATGGCTGATGATGCCAGACATGTTTTTGCATGGTTTGTGAGCTAAGAGTAGTTTTTACATTTTTATAGTAGAAGAAGAAGGAGAGTATACAATTGAGACTGTACGTGGCCTACAAGTCTTAACATATTTATTATCTGGTTTTTTACATAAAAAGTTTGCTGACCCCTGAACTAGATTGAGATTCTTCATAGATCTGTTTCTGTTGTCTTAGTGATAATGTCTTATCTCCTCCTATATCTGATTAGTTTTGATGTGGTATTAGACATTGTACCTGAACAATTGTACAGTTAATTTGAGACTACGATATTAACTTCTTCCAGAGAAAATTAAATTTGTTTCCAGCAGGCAAACACAGGGGCTAACAATCTTTAATCTCCCTCATGCAATCAGAGAATGAGATAATTCAAAAGTGGGCTTCAGTATTTTGGAGCACTGCTTTGATTTCTGGTTCTCTCTTATAGTATAACCCTTTGAAGTCCCAAACCAAAGCTTGGGGACTTAGCAGAGATCTCATTCTTGGGGTTACCGGACAGCTAAGTGTGTGGAAATCTCTCAACTGCCTCTCAGCTAGCAGGCATCTGCTTCTGTTAGAATTGGCAGAAGAAGAAAAGTGACCCAAAATGTCATGCTCATCTCTGTAGATTTCCACCTTTTCTCTGGTCTTAGCTTCCTAATTCTTTTTTTGCTGTATTAGTAAGCTGTGGCTTTCATACAGGTACTTTTATTATTTTTTCGAGCTCTTCTAGTTCTCAGTGAGAAGGTTGGTTCACATTACTTTGACAATCATTATTGGAAATATAACTCTCCTCTTATATTTACTTTGCTTATGAATAGTGAAATGCTTTTCTACATTTTTTCACTTCTGCTTTTTTTATATATTTTTTTCAGATAGCCTCATTATTTCCCATGTATGTTGTGGGGTACATTGAGCCAAAAAAATTTCGGAAGATCATCTATATGAACATGGTGACAGTTTTTTGAATATTTTTATTGGAGTATAATTGCTTTACAATGTTTTATTAGTTTCTGCTATACACCTGGTAACATTTTTAATATTTATAAGTCATATATTAAAATAAGATCTCAGGGTTTATAAAATAGAACTGACTGTTTTATATACCCCCTCTCAAGTAGTATTTAATACATATGATGTTGCTAATATTTAGAAGGATAACTGAATGCCATATTATAGCAACTATACTTTCAACTAGACTGTAGATGTTTTGTATTCTCTGAAACTTTAAAAATTTTTTTGTTTTTTTATTATTATTGTCACTACTTTTGTAACTGCCTTTTCTCCCTGAGACCTGAGATTTTTAACACTTTGCATGAATATGACACTCTGTGAAATTTATGTTTTTGCATTATTGTTTTTTTTATATTAGTTTCCAAACACATATCCCTTAAGAAAATAAAAATCTTTTAGGTAAGAACATAAAATAAAGCTTCCTTAGTGAGGAAAATCCTCAAGTAGTTCAACAAAAATCAGATTAGAAAACTAATAGTTATAAGTAAGTCTTTCTTATTATATCCCTCCATTATTGAGTTAATAGAAACAATAAGATTTTTCCTGTTTTCTTTGTACCAAGTTGAAAATAGGGGAAAAAAATTAAATTCTGCTGTATAGTATTTATGGTGTTGAAAATACTTAGAACCTATCAGTGTGTTGAAATTCTGTTATCACTTGGTCAGGATCTATTTATTAATCTTTTTTATGCAAATAAAGTTTGTATTGGAAATGAGTATATCCCTGTAGACAAAGTATGCATTATGCTATCTATCTAATAACTATAAAATGTATTTATTTTCTGCAATTTTCAGGTTTCGGTTCTCCTTTGTTTTGTATTGATGTTTGGAAATCCAATGTATTTTTCTTCTTATTATTCTTCATCTCTATTGATGACACTGGTAAGTGTTTGTTAAGCTTGTGAAGATTTTTTTTAACCTGTCAAATAAGCAAGTTTACCCATTTAATATAGGTTAAGGAGAATAAATAAGGCCCTTTCTGGATTACTGCCCACGTGAAAAATTTTTCCCAGATAATGCTTTTTGTCTATCTAATCCTTGCAAAATAATATAAGCAAAGTTTACCTTTTTAAGGCAATGCCCAAGTAAAATTTTTTTAAAATAATAAGGTAATAAGACTTACTTTTTAAAATATGCCATAATTTATGATAAAAATTAGTTATTTCCTTCTAAGTCACTTCAGTAGGCTAAATACTTACTGCAGTGACACTGCCATTGCCCAAAACATTTTTGGAACTCCTCTGAATTGCCTTCACAGACTCTGGCACATTCTTTTGAATGTCCTCAGTGGTGGCAAATCTTTGTCTTTTAAGGGTGGATTTGATTTTTGGAAATGACCAAAGTCTTGTGAATAAGGTGGGTGATTGGGCTGGGTAATACAGATCTTGATCAAAATATAGTGTGACAACAAAGTAATAAGACCTATTTTCTTGCACGCATAAGGAAGTAATCTCTAAAGATAGTTTATAAAGAGGAG
Organism: Neophocaena asiaeorientalis asiaeorientalis; assembly: GCF_003031525.2. Lineage (NCBI taxonomy): Eukaryota > Metazoa > Chordata > Mammalia > Artiodactyla > Phocoenidae > Neophocaena > Neophocaena asiaeorientalis. The sequence goes on along the minus strand of NW_020173727.1, from coordinate 1,377,382 downwards.
TTCCAAACTGTTTTGAGCAGTTGCAACATAATTATGATAAGGGTGTAGTTTCTTCATGTGACTTACTTTCATGGAATAACACTCATTTAGAGTTGTATTTGGAATGGTGGTTCAGTAAATCAGTTTTATTACCTTATAGTCACACTTCCGATATTCATAAGTCAGAACCTGGAATGTTCTCCACTGGAATGTTCCTAGAATGTTCTCTTTCCACAATGACCAGAAATGATACCTTACTACAAAAATACCAAAATATAGCACTTTTCCATGTATGGTGCATTGATTGAATCTTTTGAGATTTAGGTTTTTAACATTTTTTCTCCCCATACTTTTTTTTTTTTTTTCGCCTCCCAGTAAGTAATTTCTCCTCTTTATCTCTCCCAAAAGGCATAGGCCCTTTCTTTTCAACATTTTTTCACACTTTTTCAGTATTACGAAGTAGATGACTTGTAATAGTGTGTTCATCAACATCTTTCTATGAAAACATTTTTATTCTAAAATATAGCACAGATGTAGAAAACCTCATAAAACCAATGTTTTATGTACTTAGTTCTGACTAGTACTGATAAGTACTGATTAATGGACTGTTACTTGGCAAACATCCTTAAACTACCATCAAGTCAAAACCAGAACTTTTCTAACCATTCTAGAAGCCTTCCATGTAACCTGTCTCAATCATAACTCCCTTGAGCTGCTCTAAAACAGTAGTGACTATCTTGACTATGGTGATCACTCCAGGCTTTTCTTTATAGTTTTATCACTTAAGTTTCTATTATTATCTATAGGTTTCCAATATGTCTCCCTGTTTTTTTCCCCGGGATATTTTTTTTTATCTGGGTCACTGAACATGTGAAGGGTTCTGTGGTCTAGATTTTGCTCCTGAGTCCTCATGGTGCCGCTTTACATCTTCTTTTGTCTTCTGTATTTATATTAATACTTGGGTCTAAAACCTGGACGTGTTCAGATTTAATTCCTTTGGCAAGTATATAGTATTGTTCTTCAGTCAGGAGGCACATATTTATCTGGTGCCTCTCTTTTTATGATCAGCATTTAGTACCAGATCCATTAATTCAGTAGGGATTGCAAAATGATGATATTCCAATCCCTCCTTTACAGTTCACATTTCATATAGGAAAAGTAAAGTACATTTCTAAATGGGGGGAGTTGGGAGGAAGTAGAAAAATATTTGAAGAAATAGTGACCAAAAATTTTCCAAATTTGATGAAAATTATAATCTCAGAGATGAAGAATAACAGTAAATCTCAAATACAAAAAACATAGAGCTAGAGTAAGCATATTATCAAATTGTTTAAGATCAGCAATAAAGAGAAAATCTTCGGAGTAGCAATAGAATTAAGACATGTTAAATACAGAAGAACAAAGAGTAAGGATGTCAGCAGATTTTTCATAAGAAAAAAGTGCAAGCAACAAAACAGTCAAGAAGCATCTTTAAAATATTTAAAAATACTATCTATAATTCTATATCCAGCAAACATGTCTTTCAAAAATGCAGGCAAAATAAAGACTTTATGACCTTTATGTTAAAGGAGGTCCTTCAGATGAAAGGAATATAATATTAGATGTCAGTCTGGCTCACACAAATGAAGGGCCCTGGAAATGGTAGCTAAAGGTTTTCCTACCATCTGTGACAGAATGGATAGACCTTGAGGGCATAATTATGTGACATAAGTCAGAGAAAGACAAATACTATCTTTTCATTTGTGTCTTCTTTAATTTCTTTCAGCAATGTATTCAGTGTGTAAGTCTTTCACCTCTTTGGTTATGTTTATTCTTAATATTTTCTTTTTGAGACTATCGTAAGTGGGATTGTTTTCTTAATTTCCTTTTTAGATAGTTCATTGTTAGTGTATATAAATGCAACATAGTTTCTTTGTTGAGTTTGTATCCTGCTACTTTGCAGAACTTGTTTATTCTAACAGTTTATGTGTGTGGGTGTATGTAGAATCTTTAATGTTTTCTACATATAAGATCATGCCATCTGTGAACAAAAATAATTTTACATTTTCCTCCTCAGTTTTTCTGGTTTACCCATTTAGTTGTTTTCTTTTGTGCACTAATAAATATTACATGTATATTTTATTATACCCCCTCCTACTTACATGAAAGGTAGCATACTATAGTCTTTTGCATTTTGATTTATCAACCTATTCTGGGTATCACTTAGCAACCTTTCATAGATATCACTCCATATCAGTTCACAGAGATCTTCATTCTTTCTTGTAATTTCATAGTAAGTATTCCCTTCTGCATATTCCATAGATAATTCAACCATTCTCCTAAGTCTGGACATTTTGTTTATTTCTTGTATTTTGCATTTACAAACAATTTTGCATTGTATAATCTGGTACATTTATATTTTCCTATTGTTGGAACTTCAGGAATCCTGGCTCATCTTGGGCCAATTAGATGATGCAAAATTCTCCTCCAAATCTTAGTAATACACAGGCCTAAGATTTGTTTCTCATTGGAGCTTTTTGTTTTTCCAACACAAACTTGGGAATAAACAAATACCTTACCAACTTGTAGAGATAGTAGGAGTATTCCTAGTCCCTGCATGTCTTTGTCAGTTCAAACTGCTATAACAAAAATACCAGAATGGGTGGCTTACATGGAAATCTATTTCTTACAGTTCTAGATGCTGGAAAGTCCGAGATCAAGGTGTCAGCTGATTTAGTTCTTGATGAGGGCTTTCTTCTTGACTTGCAGACAGATATCTTCATTGTATCCTCCCATGATGGAGAGAGCTATCATCTCTCTCATGTCTGTCCTTAGAAAGGCACTAATCCCATTTATGAGGTTCCCACCCTCGTGATCTAATTACCTCACAAAGGGTCCCACCTCTAAATATGTCACATTGGAGCTTAGGGTTTCAACACAGGATCGGTGGAGGGACGTAAACATTCAGTTGATAGCACCAAGGGTATAGTTTTTGAGGACCACAGCTCTGTGCATGAGTCTTAATTCCAGTTTCTTACCTTTCATAGTTCCAAGTCTTCTGCCCTCCCTTTTAATACAAGCCCATAGTTGTAACCCTGTTCTATAGACCTCCTTAAAAGCTGCCAACTCCTTTAAATCTCTCCTAATTAATGTTTTACTTTTTAAAAATCACCTTCTTTTCTCTGGCACCTGGAAAGTTCCTTTTCTTTCTTATAAATTCAGTTAGATATATATATATTTTTAAACATTTTTAAATATTTGTGGGTTTGGAGAGGAAGGATTTTCATGTTAATTTAGACCACTAATTTTTCTGGATAACTTACATGTATGCTTGCATGGACATACCTTTCACACACCATCTGTCTCCTCAGAGGAACTGCCCTGCATAAAATGTCCCAAGTAACTCAGTAAGGAATTAACTTGATTCTAGGGTCAACTTTCTGGTACACAAAGCATTTGGCTTTCACCCCCAAGGAAATTTTCCATGTCCAAATTCAGAAAAATCAACAATTAAGAAGGAAAATGTCTGGTGATAGCCAAGATGGAAGGGGGTGGCTGTGTAATTTTTGAAATGTAATTTTAAAAAAGTTAATTTAATTGTGTTATTTTATGTCATATGCATTTTAGGTGATAATTCTATGGAGAAATAAAATTCAAAGACCGGGTGCATCTGAACTCCACTTTTGGGTAAGGTTCAACATTTTTAACACAATTTCTTCAAATCCTTTTTTATTTCTATAAACTGAATACAGATAATATGCTTTAAAAATGAATGATTTATAGTTAGTAAATGTTATAAATAGCTACTTACATAAGGTGGGAAACACTCCTTAGCAATATCTACAAGTCATTTTCAAGAAGTTAGTTCATTTATTTCAGCACTACCCTCAGGCCTTTCTTCTTTACTTTTCCTTCTGCTGTACCCTACTACCTTGCTTTTAATTTTTTTTTCTATTTGCTTTGAGTTTCTTTCTTTAGATTTACTAACCTTCTCTTCAAACTAACTCAGAGTCTGTAGTTCTGTCCCCACTTTCCCTTTTTCTGTTCTCTACATTTATCCATCATGTATCTTTCCTTTGGCTTCCAACTTTAGACTCTTATTATTTTTGTCCTTTTAACATTTTCCCTACAATCTCCCAGTTCCTTTTTATTTCAACTCAGCCACTACCTAATCTTTGTTTGACTTCTTTGCAAATGTACAAATGGATGGCCCATGTTATCTCTGTATTTGTATGTTATGTTACAAAGTAAAATAAGTACCTTATTAAGTAGGCACTGCAGTGACTAATTCTCGTAATATCAGACAGATGACATTCTTTTTCTCTAGGTCTTTAATGTACTCCTACTAAAAAATAAAATCTACCATATTAAAGAACTCTGTGATTACATATTATATATTGGTATGGTAAAACTGGAAATGATAAGAGGGTAGATAGCCACTCAGAATATAAACAAACAAAATGGAATGAGTTGCCAGTTTCTTATTGCTGGAAGCATTTTCCCATGCCCTATGGTGAAAATACACTTGTTATTGAATGATATGACCCTTCTAATATTTGATTTTTTTTCTTCAGAAAAATTGGCAAAGCTTGTTTTTTTAAAGATTAAACCAAGAAATCAACAGAAAATTTAAAGATTTTTATTTAATAATTTAACTCAAAAGGAAGTCAAAATTTTAATTACAAATTACTGAAAAATGACAACAAATAGAGCAGTATCTGTGGATGTTTAGGGAATTCTGCCAAAGTTGTGTTCAGAGGAAATTTTATTGTCTTAAATATTTTCAGTTTTAGACTGCAAAGAATAAAAAGCTTTCAAGTCAAGAATTTCAAAGAAACAAAAATCTAAGGAGAGAACAGTTAAGATATAATGAATGTTCAGCTTATACTTATGTTTTAAAACTGATATAATTAATACCATCAATCTCTTGCAAAAGGGAGAAATTAGTCATGGTAGTCCAGATGACTGGACTAACAACACAGAAAACATTCTGGCTTTTTATGTCTTTTTTCTGGAAGACCGTCAAAAAGAAATAGCAAAGCTATTTTGTGAAATAGCACTTTTTCTTACAAAAACACCTGTTTTTATAGGAGAAAGGGATAATCCATTCTTGTCAAATTGGGTTCATCCCAGGAATGCAAAGATGTTTCTGGAAAATTTATAAATGTAAATTGTCACACTAGCAAATTAAAGGAGAAAAATACTTTATGATATCTCATTAGATGCAGAAAATAAATTTCATAAAATTAAACACCCATTTATGATAAAAACTCTTAGCACAGAAGAAATAGCAGGGAGTTTACTTAACCCAATAAAATTCTTCAGCAGTCATTGGTTTTGCAGGAGAGATATTTGGAGTATTCCATTTATGAAGATCAAGATAAATATGTTTTTTCACATTTTATTAAAGGTTCAAACATGTAAAAGCAAGAAAGTAAATAACAGGATTAGAAAAGAAATGGAAAGAAAACTCAAAATTTATTATATCATTATTTACATGTAAAACAAAATAATTATAAGAAATTATAAAAATTCAATAACATGGCTAGGTATAAGATTAATATTCAAAAGTTAATTGCATTTCTGTTCTTTGGCAACAAACAAAAAACATATTTTTGAAAATATGCTATATATATTAGGGAGAAAAAAGTACATAGTATCTGAATAAATCTAATATTTTTGAAATTAAAATTTTTTTTAAATGTGTAAAAGCATTTATCATGTAATAAGGATAAGGAAAATTACAACTTAAATGAGAAAAGGCAATAAAGAGATTTTAACACTCAGATGAGTAAGATGTTGGGATTATTTGGCAAGAATTTTAAAGCAGTCATCATAAAAATACTTCAGTGAGCAATTATAAGTACTCTAGAAGCAAACAAAATATCACCAAAGAAATCAAAAAAATTTTTTAAAAAAAGGAATAACTTGGGAATTTTTTTAAAAAAATAACTTGAAAAATACCGTAACTGAAATTAAAAACTCAGTGAATTAGCTTCATAGAAGAATGAATATAACAAAGAAAGCGATCAATGTACTTGAAGGTAGAAGAATAGAAATTACCCAATCTAAACAACAGAGGTAAAGTAACTGGAAAAAAATGATAGAGGCTTAGGGAAGTGTGGGACAATAACAGAAGATTTAATATTTGTATCGTGCAAGTTCCACAGGAGAGGAAAAAGAGAGTGGGGCTGAAAAAGTATTTGAAGAAGTAATGGCGTAAAATAGATAGCTAGTGGGAAGCAGCCACATAGCACAGGGAGATCAGCTTGGTGCTTTGTGACCACCTAGAGGGGTGGGATAGGGAGGGTGGGAGGGAGGGAGGGAGATGCAAGAGGGAAGAGATATGGGGACATATGTATATGTATAACGGATTCACTTTGTTATAAAGCATATACTAACACACCATTGTAAAGCAATTATACTCCAATAAAGATGTTAAAAAAAAAAAAAGAAGTAATGGCTGAGAACTTTCCAAATTTGGTAAAAGATGTAACTCTACAGAGTCAAGAAACTGAGTTAATTCTAGATAGGATAAAGCCAACAAAATCCATGCCAAGACACATCATAATTCAACTTCTGCAAACGAAAGGCAAAGAAAAAGTCTTGAAAGCAGACAGAGGGAAATGATGCATTACCTTTAGGGCAAAACTGATTCGAATTTACAGCAGACTTCTCATCTGAAACTATGGGAGCCAGAAGGAGGTGGGACAACATTTGTCAAATGCGGGAAAGAATTGTCAACCACAAGTTATATATCCAGTGAAAGTGTCTTTTAGGAATGAAAGGGAAAGTAAAACATATTCTCAGATGAAGGAAAACTAAGAATTTGTTGCTAGCAGAGCAGCCCTTAAATAATGATTAATAGAAGTCCTTGAAACAGGAAGTAAATGATGAGAGAAGGAATGTTAGAACATCCAGAAGAAGTAAAGGACAACAAAATGGATGCACATAGGTCTAAATATAATAGACTGTTCTTCTCTTGAATATTTCCTTTCATGTGTTTTTGTTTATTTTGTTGTTCTTTACCTAGATATTTGAGTCCAGCTTTTCATTTATTTCCTTTACTCTTATTTTTATTGATAAAAGTTTATGAGGCCATGAATTTTCTTCTGATCATTGCTTTACATGCATCCCTTAGTTTCTAATATGTAATTTTCATAACCGTATTTAAAAAAAAATTTTTTTGAGTTTGTATTTCCCTTTCACTCAAGACTTATTAATAGGAGGTTTAATTTCCAGGAGGAGGGCCTTTTGGTCTTCTGACTTCTATCTATTTTGTTTATTTTCTAGATAATTCAAGGAAGTGCTTGGTTTTGTGGGACAATCATTCTGAAATTTCTGACATCTAAAATTTTAGGTGTTTCAGACCATGTAAGTACTTTCTGGTTAAAACATTAGAATTTATATACATATTTAGTTGGATGAAGACTTTGAAACCATCTATTTTTAAATGAAACCTCTTCATTTTATAGCGGTTAAGTGCCTTCTTCAAGGTCCCAAACTAGTTATTGGCAGAGTCAGTACTAGTACCCTGCAGATCTTTTCAACCCACTAAGAAGAAAGTATATCAATGAATGGTGACTTAGCCTTCTAGGAAAAAAATATGTTAAGTAGTTGTTTATATTTTGGTTAAAATACAAATAGTTTGTTTAATAAGTTATTAATTCATTGTAAATGTTAACATATCAAGAGTCTGTACTCAGCTTTGCAATATAGAACTCAATATCTCAATATAATTTAATTTATAATTATAGATTTAAATTAAGATGTGATTTGATTTAAAGTTTTTCTTGTATAAAGAGAATGATAAAAATTCTCTGTCTTTTCAACCTCTGGAAAATATATGGACCACATCCCTCATGCATGTTGTTTCTGTCTGTTTTAAGGCCTATACCTCAAATAATGGCCCTTTTCAAAGCAAAAGTTCCTATTTACTAGTTTGTTTTGGGAATAGAAAACAATGCATGATTTTAACTTTTGATTTTTCAGCACTCTCTGTTTGGATGTGAGGATAGATGAGTGTATCATACAATAATCTACTCTGAAATTTACCTTATGTAGTACTTTCCAATTAGGACTCTGTCTAATGCTGAAATTGCTTCAGCTTTAACAAGGGATTATAGATAGTTACTCTCTTAAAATGTCAAATGCTGTCACTATCCAGGAGAATTGAGTCTGCATACATATTCATGTTAAATAAAATTTCAAAATGTAAGGATTTATTTGCCATTTATTGTTAGATCTGCAGAGTGGTTTATTAGGTTTATTTGTTGTTCTTAAATTTTTATTCTGTAGGGGGTATACATTTTATGGTAAATTTATTTAGGTCTCCTAAGTTATTTATTAAGTTGGTCTGTTATTTTCTTTCTTGCCTTGCTCCACATTGTCACCCAACTCTTTACAAATCCTAAGACACACACACGCACACACACACACACACACACACACACACACACACACCTTGGTATTCTTAAGTGACTTCTGTGTGACAGCTGTGAGAAAGACTTGAAACTAAAGTGGCTTGGTTAAATTGTAATTAGTCACCAGGCCTATTCTAAATTAGAAAAATTAAGTTAGCTGTAAATTATCCTTGCTACTGGTAGATAAGGGGAATCATGAATAAATGAAAACCATAGATAATCATCAAAGTTGATATATAATAATTTATGTCCTTTTAAAGTAGTTTGAGTTAATGTTTTACATGCCAAATATTTTTCTTTATCTGGCCTTCTAAGAGTGCAGTATAAAAATAATTGTCTCACCAAAGTAGGTAATAAATAATCAGTAGAAAATAGCTCTACATTGGATTTTGTTGGTGGTGTTTATTTTAAAGTTCTTTGAGATCAAGTAACTAAATCAAAGGAGTATGTATAGTTGTTGTAATTCTCTTGAAGAATAACTCTCATAGTTAATGGCTTGAATGTATGTCTGAAAAATTCAAGAAGCACCAAAAATTGTGCTCAATGTATGAGGCTTTGTGAAAATGACAGTGCATGGAAAATTTGTTCATGATTTACAATGTGTGGTGAAAGGAGTTAACTGAAATTGGTTTTTTCTTGATAAATGATCTGATTATAAAATCTCATGATCAACTGCATGGTGGTTTGTGCCCAGCAAATGTTGATTTTAGCTCATTCTTTACATTATCACCTTCTCTGCTTGCTTTTTCTGAACTTCTTTTTCCTTTTCATTTCTCTTGCTATTTCTGTTTGTTTTCAATTTTCTTCATAATTCAGCGCATAATGTGATTCACTGTATTTTTTGTTTTTTTGGAGAGTCATCCATGTACCTTGGATTTATCTTCTCTGTAGACTTTGTTACTATTACATCAAACCAATCTATTATTAACTATAATTATTTGTGTAATTTTAATTTGTTTTTATTTTCTTCCAGATTGGCCTGAGTGACCTTATTGCAGCCAGAATCTTAAGATATACAGATTTTGATACTTTAATTTACACCTGTGCTCCTGAATTTGACTTCATGGAAAAAGCGGTATGAATGTTTCTTTTTTTCCCTTCTACAGGTATGATGGGTTCTTGCTCTTAAGTTTTCCCTTTAATCTGAAACTCAAAAGTTTTATTCAGAAACACCCAATTTACTTACTCTATCATTTTTTTACGGTAACTTTTGCTAATTATATGGCCTTCCTCACCTGGTTTCTTATGTGTAAAATCAGTAAACAATGGCCCCTACCAGGGCAAGTGCATAACATACTGTATGACCCATAGTCAATTACGGTTACTACAGTTCAATTACTTTTAATAATCTGGGTCAGTTGGAGGACCACTCAGGAAATATAAACCCAAATTCTTGTTTTTGTTTTTTAAAAATTCAGGTTTTTTTCACTTAATATCCCAAATATTACAAACTTTTAAAATAAGACATTGCCAAGAAAGATATACTACTAATCATCTATTATTCTCTTATCTATCCAATCAGTCATACATTTATTCAAAAACAATTATTGACCACTAATTATCTGTGAGGCAGTTTGTAGTCGGACTATGAAGAGTAAAATTACTTGATTCCTGCCTTCAAGAAATATATGATTTTGTTACATGGTAAATCACTCTTTATCACAATTCATGAGAATTATTTAGCTGCTGCTATTATTTTATTACTAATTCATACTTACAGTAATTACTTAATGTAACTTTCTTCATTGTTAGTTCTATAGTTTCACAAATGAAAATAATAGAATTTGCAGCCCAGGAAATGATAATCTAGGGCCCAGGGATCAGTAAACACACATTTTAAACTTACTATTATATAATATAAATAAAGCAAAGATAAAGCCAAAAGAAAGGAAAAAATAATATCCATAGCTAATTTTAATAGTTTTTATCATTAAAACTATTTGATATATTTGTGTAACTATTTTATATTTTTGATTCTTGTATTAGAACATGAAACTCAATAAATATATAGTCTGTTAATGACAAAGATATCTTTTACCTTTATGAAATCTTATTGTGACACTCAAGTTGACATACATTTTTATTCATTTAATGTAAAATTTAATAAATAATTATTTTGAATAATTTGCTATATTTCAGACGCCACTGAGATACACAGAGACATTGTTGCTTCCAATCGTTATGGTGATTACTTATTTTATCTTTAAAAAGGTATTTAAAATTTTTTTCACTTGCTTTTGGGTTCACGACAAGGACTTAGATTAATGCTAATAGCTCAGAATTCTGTCTTACTTTTAGGATGAACTCTTCCTTCCCTAAAAAACTTTTTTTATTCAGATTTTTCTTTATCTAGTATTATGTGGGTTTTTTTCTGAAAGCCACATTAGAAAAGATATTTTTACTCATTCTTTCGAAAGAAATTTGTCAGTTACCATGTTCTAAGAACTACGTTAACAAAGTAGGTACACTGAGATAAATAAAACAAGCCCAGCCCTATCTTGAAACTCACAGTCTGAGCCAGGGGGAACATTCAGCAAATAATTTCCCAAATGATTAAATAATTGCAATTGTTATAGGTACTAAAAAAGAAAAGTACAATGACCACTTTGGTATCTTTCAAATATAAAGCACATTCAAAAAAGTCTTGATCCATTTTGAGACATGAATAGGAGAAATTTGTATAGCCATTAAAATATCATTCTCTACTGTTCACTGTGTTCACAAAAAACCAAAATGTTATCACAGTAGAAGAAATAATGTTTAAAATACCACTGGAAGATTTTCTTGGTCTGGGAGTAGTTTATCCAAAAGTCTGGTTAAAGACAGTGGGTCCTCAGTTTTTAGCAATTTTGAACCATCTTTATTTTTATTGTTTAAAAGTTGTCCTGCCTTAAGTCAGTATGTATTTTATGTTTTTAAGCAGATAGCAATAACATGATTTCTCCACTGTCATACGAAGTGTAGTTCTGTTGAAGCCAGTGTTCTAAATTTAAAGTCAAGTTGTCTATCTTCCCTATGTATTTCCAGTTCCCACATTTCTCATTCCTTTGTTTTCACATAGAAGATGAATAATTTATGAGTGAGAAAGGCATCTCCCTGTACATCCTGTTGTTTCACCCTTGATCCAGTTCTCTAGGGACCATGTGGAAAGAGTCAGGATAGATACAAATGGGTAAACTACACACAGGTTTGCTGCTTTCCATTGCTTTGGCCCTACTTAGCTCAAGTTGCATATTTTCTCCACTAGCCTATTTCTCTATTCCATCATGGCAGTTTGTGTTATTCTTACAAGGCTCCACTTGGGGGGGAACTAATGCAAGAATTAACTGTTCAGAGGGGAGATATCTAGCACAGGAGAAAATGATAACTAGATCTACTATTAACTATTTTAAAAATAAAGATACAAGATCTAAGATTCATAAACATCATACTAGCCCCCAAACATACCACAGCTCAAACCGTGCATGTGCAGTAGCAGGCGCACTCACGCATGCGCGCGCACACACACACACGCACACACATCCCTGCAGCCATTAAAGCTTAACTCCTTTCTGCATCCACATAAACACCTCAGTCTTTAATTGTCCTATTATGGCTTATTTTCCACCTCAGGGCTACTTCTGATGTTCATTTAACTTTTCACTTGTGTGAAATCACTTCTGAGAAGGAAAGGAGGAAGGCATGTCTAGTATGATTTCCTGTAAGACTGTTGAATCTTAGACTCCTATAAATGCATATATTCAGTTATCTATACCTTTGAATAGGCTTTTGCTTGCCCAAAAGACTGATAATCTCATTTTCATTATTTGAAACATTTGTCCACACCGGATGCCCTTGAATCAATGAGAGAAGTTAAAAATTCTAAACTTAGATTCAATTTAACATTAGAGTCGAAATTTTATTATGTATTTTTTTCAATGTTTATCTGTGGGTTATAAGCCACATATCATGCAGAGTGCAAAATTTTAAGTTCCCCGTAAATTTCTTAAGTTGTGTGTAATTGCTGCTAAAACCTCTTTGGCCAAAGTTAGCTTCCACATTTTTTGCCTTCCCTCCTCCCTCTCTCATCATCATCTGGTACACCAGGGAAGTCCCATTTTGATAAGTGCTCTTAAGCCTTCTGTAGCAGTCACTTCAGGCTGAGGTAAATCAGGGAAGCAGATACGCCATAGCTAATTTTATAATAATCAGGAGTTTGAGTGAAGCAGGCATATAGACTGTGTAGATAGAGAGAAATTCCTAATTCGCTTAGAAGGTCAAGATAAAATAGTCTCTGAAAGTACCTGGAGGAAGCTGCCTCCTTTGTGGAAACCAATCCCCCGCAACCCACCTGCCTTCCAGTAAAATATAAACTTAAACACTGGTAAGAAGTTATCCACATATAAAAAGCTTAGAATTTTAGAGCTGAAAGATTTACTCCAAAACTTTTTTTTTTAATAGAAAAGGAGGTTACAACTTCAAGAAATTATTTGCCTGAGGTAGAGCTAGAACTAAACTGTTTCTGCGGACTCATTTTAACAATAAAAATACTTCTTTCTAGTGGGGGTATTTTTGTTAATGAATCAGGACATTTTAAACATCACTTAATTCCTTAGAAATTTCATCGATTTGATTCTATTCACAGGCTTTTCGTGATATTTTACGTGTCTTATCTGCAAACACTTATCTGAGGTAATTATTTCATAGTTGTTTTTAAACCATACTATATTCAGTTATTAAATAACTTACTGTAATATCAGTTTTCCAAATGAATATACATTAAACTTAAGCATTATGATTACAACAGGAAACATGAACCAAACTTAGATGTCTTCTTAAAAAAAAAGACCGAATGTATTATTCTTATGGCTGTCTCTCTTTTATGCATTTGGACTTGTTTTGAAGGGTTTATATTTGTGAATTAACTCAAAGTTTAAATTGATTTAGTTTAATTTTAATATACCACTAGAATTTAAAGTCAGTAAACAGAAGTAAGCTAAAGTTTTATTTTGGCGATTCTTTTTTTTTTTTTTAACTTTCAGAGAAAGCATACTTATTTTTCTGAATATTCATGAAATAACTTTTCCTACATTATTGTTAAAACTGCTTGTTTTATTGCATTTTTTGTGTTTTTATTAGTCACTAGAATTATGGGATAAACAAATATGAGCAAAATATAACTCAAATCACACTTTGCTATAGGACATGAGAATTGTGAAGAAAACTTCCTTCTGAGGAAAATTTTACCCAGATTACATTTTATATTTGTAGATAAGTTCATTAGATGGATTATTTTTAATAAAATTTATTTTAGGACAGCTTTAGATTTACAGAAAATATTCTGAAGATAGAATAGAGAGTTTCCATGAACTCTGTACCCCATGCTTATATTTTCAGTAAACAGTTTTGTATGGTAGCCAGAAGAGCTGATTAGAATCTTATGGTTGAAATGGTAAACATCTTGTTTGTTGAAATTGTTTCCAAATCAAGAGGGTTAGTAGATCCACTCTACTTTGTTCTGGTCAGATGGAACCTGGGGGAACATGTCTTGACATTCTAAAAAGAATGTTTTTAGAGCCCTGAAAACTGTTCACTTAAGGAATGCATGAAGAGACCTGGGATATTTAATTGAATAATAGAAGATTGAGGGGTACATGGCAGCTGTCTTCAAACATTTGAGGGAGTATAATGTGGAAGATGACAGACTTGAGGGAGCCAACTGGTGGAAGGAAGATACTTAGCTCAAAGTTAGGAGGTCTTTCTTGGCGATTACATTCCTGAAAGTGATGGCTATGGGCAGAGTGGCCTTTAAATCACAAAAATAATACAGTTGACTGTTGAACAACATGGATTTGAACTGCATGGGTCCACTTATTTGCAGATTTTTTTTCCAATAATAAATACTACACTATTACTAGATCTGTGGTTGGTTGAATCCCGGGATACAGAGGGACCAAGTATATGGAGGGCCAACTATAATTTATACTCGGACTTTCAACTGCGCCCCTCACCTCCATGTTGTTCAGGAGTCAACTATATGCTTATAGTAATACAATCAGAAAAAATAGTATATCAAGAAAAGAGGAAATGTTCCCCTCTCTTCAATGTACTCCTCAATTAGTGATGATTGTAAGTGGCTTTGTATGTATCATTCCAGAAAACACTTCTGAAAACCCAATGTATTGTTTAAATGGTATTATTCTGTAACTTTTATGTAACAGCGTGTCTTGGGCATCTGCCTAGATCTTCCTCATACGTTGTAGTAGTCTCCACGTTTTATTGTTCAGCATCATGAGTGACTATCATGTAATTAGCCATTCCCACATCAGTGGACATTAAGATTATATTTACCTTTTTGTCATAACAACCAGTGCTATGAGTAATTAACATCCTTGTACACATTCATTTGAACACATTTCAGTATTTAAAATATTTAATATTTGAAATATTTGATATGGGACTGCTAGACCATAAGGTATGAATTTTTATAATTTGATGGATACTGAGAACTTATAATGGTGAGAGTGTCCATTTCTCTGCATCTCCATGAACACCACTGTTATTAAACTTATAACATTTTCTAACTGATAGTTTTTTTAAAAGTAACTCATCTTACAAGTCTTTGCCAGTGAAGTTTTACATCTTTCCGTAAGTCTGTTGGCTATTTGCGTTTCTTTTTGACCATTTGAAAATTGATTTGTGGTTATAGACAATTATTATAGACAATAATCTTTTGTCTATTATGTCTATAACATAGTTTATTCTAGGATATCAATATATAGTTTATTAATGGTCATTGCTTTATAGAAGTTTAAAATTTGTATACAATCACAACTGTACACTTGCTCTGTTTTCTGTGTTAACTTCTGTGCTTAGGAACAGTTCACATCAAAATCATAGAAGTATTTCCCCATATTCTCTTTCATAGTTTTCATTTTTTGCCAAATAAATATGTGTATATATAAAGTATATAATACAATGATTTGATATACATATATGTTGTAAAGTGATCACCACAACCAAGTTAATTAACACATCCAACACCTCACAGAGTTACCTTGTGTGTGTGTGAGAACACTTAAGGGCTACGCTTTTAGCAGATGTCGAGTATATAATGCAGTATTATTAACTATAGTCACTATGCTGTACATTGCTTCCTCAGAATTCCTTCATCTTATAACTAAAAGTTTGTACCCTTTAAAGAACATCACGTCATTACCCCCAGTCCCCAGACCCTGGCAACCACCAGTCTACTCTCTGTTTCTGAGTCTGACTTTTTTTTGGTCTTTTTTAGCTTCCACATGTGAGTGATACCATAAAATATTTGTCTTTCCCTGTCTGCCCTGTTTCACATAGCGTAATGCCTTCCAGGTTCATCCATGTAGTTGCAAATGACAGGATTTCCTTGTTTTTTATGGGTGAATAATAATCCATTGCATATATATGCCACATTTTCTTTATTCATAGTTGCCCTAAAACAAATGGACTGCCAGGTATTTCTCCAACAAAGATGGGTTTATTGGGGGTCAGCAGAGGATTGCACTTTGAGGTTTATAACCATGGTGAGCCACATGCAAGTCCCTGCACAGCAAGGACTTTCATAGAGGGGAAAACGAGGTTGGGAGAGCTATAGTGAACCAAAAGTCCATGGCTTTTCATTGGCTGAATCCTTGCCAGGAAAGAAGAGGAATCCTTCTTCTTCCTTTTGGACTCTGCTGTTGTTACAGGGCATGAAAGTTCCTCCTTCTTGTCTCCAACTCTATTTAATTGAGATTTCTATTTATTATTTTTTTTTACTTTCCCCCTTTTGATCAAGACCTTTCTCTGAAAGCATCATTGATCAAGAGTCAGGTTTTCTAGTTTCAGCAGCTTTTTGTCCCTCAGTGCCAGGAAGGACCTTTCCTGAGTGTAGTGTCTCACATCAGAGGAAACGTGCACAGATTGGAAACCTATTGTCACATGCGAGTAACAAGGAGGGGTGGGAGGGAGAACTCACAGGCACTTTTTTATCTAAAGTTCATATGTTATCAAGATACTAAATATCTGTGATCATCCGAAGTGTTATGTCATCCTTAAAAGTTTGATGACAAACTTCCAACAGTCCTGGCCTGGATATCCTAGGAAAGCTGTCTCATCAGATGTCATCTACGTCAGTTCTGGGAAATCTTTACTTTCAAGTCACCAGATGATGTGCAGGTCCAGTCAGGGTTCTGTACTTTCTTTAGGTGTGTCACATGAATCCAAGAGTCTGTTCCTTGGATTCTGGTGGCATAAGGGTTGGTTAGCAGTACCTGATAGGGGCCCTTCCAGCAAGGTTGAAGAGAGTTTTTCTAGAGGTGTCTCTTCCAATAGGTAAAATCTCCAGGTTGCAAGGTGTGATGGTTAAGGTTTTTGTCTCCCAAGAGTACACTGTGAAAAAATTGCTCTAATAAAACATGGTTATTTTATTTTATTTTTTAATGCTAATGTTACAGTTTAATGAACTGTGTTTAGTGCTTTACATAATTGATCTTGTCTAATCTTTGTAAAAAAAGTCAGCAAAGTAGACATTATTAGCCCATAGTACAGAAGACAACACTGAGAATGAGATTCTTCTACTCAACTGGCAGGTGGAGATTGAGTTTGATGCCAGATCTGACTACGGAGCCAGTGAGCTTAACTCTTCACTCTGCTGCCTTTCACAGCCATGTGCTTGGGACTTCAGTTCCTACTTCTTATCTTCACTTCTCCAAAGCAGTCCCTGGGTTTTCAGCTAAATCCCACAGCCAAATCTCTGGTTGACTGAAAAAACGAATCAACCAACAACCAATGGGAAATCATCTTGCAATAGGCCAACGGAGATCTTGACAGGCATTTCATCCAAGATTGAAAAATAACCAAGGGTTGTAAGAATTGGATGTCAGCAACAGAATGACATTTCGAATTGAGACAGTGATTTTAGTTTCTTCATGGCATAATGGTAGAAATTATTCTTAAATAGAACATCTCCTAAGATAATATAGGTCAGTAGTTTTTTGTATTCAGGTTTAAGTGCTTCAGGGAAGGTGCCAGGTGACCATCAAGCATATGACCTGAAGCCGTCTCCTCACATCCCTTCACAATAACACTCTAATATTTGGTGGCTATAAGGCACTTTTAATTTGGAATCTAAACAATGTCCTTAACAGAAGCCTGTCTTATTTGCAAGGCTCCCTGAAGAAGACAGTGGGTGAACTGCATGCTGCCAATTCTGCTTCTGTGGTCACAGCCCAGACCCTGCCATTGCCTGAAACTGCTCCTTTTAAGAAATCCCACCTGGTATCCACATGGTTGCATTCCTCTTCTCCCCGCTCACTAAATCTGTTTGTTCTTCAGCTGCCTCAAGGCGCCAAGATGTCAACTGCTGTAATCTAATCAGCATTCCCGGTTTGCTTTCTGACACAGCCTGGAATCCATGGTCAATCTCTATTATGGTTTCTTATCAAGAATTCTCAACTCCCTGGTTTTTCCTCTGCATATGCTCTATGGTTCACACCTCTCTGTTGATCTAGCAGTCTCCACTCTCTTCTGCACAGTAGAGATGATTACATAACCTTAATGAATGACAGTGACTCCACCAAAAGATGTGGTTCCTGGCAACTTCTAAGGCTACCAGTGCTACTCTTTAGGTCTATTATTTTAGGTACCTTTCTTTCCTGCTCCCCTTTGTTGGCTGTTTCTGACCTCACATCTCTCCTTTAAGCCCATTCCCCAAAACATGGTTATTTTTAATAGAAGCAATTATGCCTTTGTGATATTGGAGTATCTCTCCCTTTGTAAGCTCTAAGTCAAAAGAAGCAGGAGACAAGTGCCTTGAGAATCCTGTGACTCTCTCACAGCGTGAGGGTTCCAAAAGTGGTGGATCTAAGATTTAGAAGGACCAACAGCAGTGCTTTTAGAAATACACCATTCATCCATCAGCAGACACTTAGGGTGTTTCCATATCTTGCCTATGATGAATAATGCTGCAATGGACAAAAAAGTGCAGATATCTCTTCAGGATATGGATTTTTATTCCTTTGGATGTGTTCCCAGCAGTGGGATAGCTTGATCATATGGTAGTTCTATTTTATTTTTTTGAGGAACCTACATACTGTTTTACACAATATTATACCAATTTACATTCCCATCAACAGTCCTTTTCTCTACATCTTCATCAACATTTGTTATCTCTTTTCTTTTTGATAATAGCCATTCTAATAGACATGAGGTGATATTTCATTGTGGTTTTGAATTGCATTTCCCTGGTAATTAATGATGTTGAGCACATTTTCATGTACCTGTTGACAATTTATGTATATTCTTTGGAAAAATGTTCAGGTTTTTGCCATTTTAAAATCAGGTTTTTTGTTGTTGTTTTGCCATTTAGTTGTATGAGTTCCTTATATAGAGATACTTCAGATATTAACCCCTTATCAGGTACACAGTTTGCAAATATTTTCCCCCATTATATAGGTTTCTTTTTCATTCTATTTCCTTTTTGTGCAAAAGCGTTTAAGTTGATATTGTCACCCTTTTTTATTTTTGCTTTTGTTGCCTGTGCTTTTGGTGTCAAGTCCAAAAAAGTTATTACCAAGACCACTGTCAAGAAGCTTTTCCCCTTTGTTTTCTCATAGTAGTTTTATGGCTTAAAGTATTAAATTTAAGCCTTTCATCCATTTCTACTCAATCTTGGTGAGTTGTGTAAGATAAGAGTTAATTTCATTCTTTTGCATGTGGTTGTCCAGTTTTCCCAACATTATTTATTGAAAATGCTGTCCTTTCTCTGTGCATGTTCTTAGTGCCTTTGTCAAAGATAAGTTGGCAATTTATGCATTGGTTTAATTCTGGGTTCTCTATTTCTGTTCCATTGGTCTTTTTTTATGCCAGTCTCACACTGTTTTGACTACTATAGCTTTGTAATATAGTTTGAAATCAGGAAATGTAATACCTATAGCTTTGTTCTGCTTTTCTCAAGATTATTTTGGAAATTCAGGGTCTTTTGTGGTTTCTTATGAATTTTAAGATTGTTCTTTCTATATCTGTGACAAATGTCATTGGAGTTTTGATAGGGGTTGAATTGAATCTGTAGATCACTTGGGGTAGTACGGACATTTTAACAACATTAATTTTTCCAAACCAAACACATAGGGTATCTCTCCATTTAATTGTGTCTTCTTCAATTTCTTTCATCAGTGTCTTACAGTTTTCAGTATACAAGTCTATCTCCTCCTCAGTTAACTTTATTTCTAGGTACTGCAAACATGGACAATTTTATTTCTTCCTTTCTGACTTTGATCCCTTTTGTTTCTTTTTCTTGCCTTATTGCCCTGGCTAGGACTTTTAGTACTGTGTTGAAGATAAATGGCAAGAGTGGGCATCCTTGTTTTGCTCCTGATCTTAGAGGAAAAACTTTGAGCTTTTCACCATTGAGTGTGAAGTTAGCTGTGAGCTTGTCATATATTGCCTGTATTATATTGTCTATACCTAATTTGTTGAGAGTTTTTTTTGTTTTTATCATGAAGGGGTTTTGGATTTTGTCAAATGCTTTTTCTGTCTCTATTGCGATGAGCACATGATTTTTATCTTTCATTCTGTTAATGTAGTGTTTCACGTTTATTGATTTGTATATGTTGAACCATCCTAACATTGCAAAGATAAATCCCACTTGATCATGGTGTATTATCCTTTTAATGTGATGTTGAATTTGGTTTCTACTATTTGTTAAGGATTTTGGCATCTGTATTCATCAGGGATATTGGCCTACAATATTCTTTTATTTTTATTGTCCTTGTCTTACTTCAATGTCAAGGTAATACTAGCCTTGTAAAATGAGTTTGGAAGTCTTCTTTTCTCTTAAATTTGTTGGAAGAGTTTGAGAATGATTGGCATTAATTCTTGTCTAAATGTTTGATAGAATTCTCCAGTGAAGCCATCTGGTCTTGTAGGTTTTTTTGTTGGGAGACTTTTGATTACTAATTCAATCTCCTTACTAGTTTTAAGTCTGTTCAGAGTTTCTATTTCTTCCAATTCAGTCCTGGTAGATTGTATGTTCCTAGGAAAGTATCCATTTCTTCCAGGTTGTCCAATATGCTGGTTTATGATTGTTTATACAGTTTCTTATGATTCTTTGTATTTAGTTGTAATGTCCTCTCTTGCATTTATGATTTTCTTTATTTGAGTCTTTTTTTTTCTCAGTTCAATTAAAGCCTTGTCAATTTTGTTTATCTTTTCCAAAAAAAAAAAACCCTCTTAATTTCATTGATTTTTTTCTATTATTTCTTCTATTTCAGTTATTTCTTCTCTGATGTTTATTTTCTTCCTTCTAATTTTGGGCTTAGTTTGTCCTTCTTCTTCTAGTTCCTTGAGGTGTATAGTTAAGTCATTTATTTGAACTCTTTTTTCTTAATGTAGGCATTTATTGCTATAAACTTCCCTCTTAGAATTGCTTTTGCTGCATCTCATAAATTTTGGTATGTTGTGTTTCTATTTTCATTTGTTTCAAGATACTTTTTGATTTCCTTTTGATTTCATCTTTAACCCATTGATTGTTCAGGATTATATTTGTGAATTTTCCAGCTCTCCTACTTCTAATTTCATACTGTTGTGGGCAGAAAAAATACTTGATATGATTTCAATCTTAAATTTGTTAAAACTTGTTTTGTGACCTAACATGTGATTTATTCTGGAGAATGTTCCATGTGTGCTTGAGGAGAAAGTGTGCTCTGCTGCTGTTGAATAGAATGCACTGTGTGTATTGCTTAGGTCCAGTTAGTCTAAAGTGTAGTTCAAGTCCAACATTTCCTTAATGATTTTTTGTCTGGATGATCTATCCAATGTTAAATTGGGTACTTAAGTCCCCTGGAATTATTGTGCTGCTGTCTATTTCTCCCTCCTATCTATTAATATTTGCTTAATATAGTTAAGTGTCTTAATGCTGGGTGCATATAGATTTAGAATTGTTATATCCTTTTGATGAAGTGACCACTTTATCATTATATAGTGACTTTCTCCTTTGTCTCATTACATTTTTCAACTTAGTCTGTTTCACCTGATTTTATATATACATATAATATATTTTATATATATATATATTTACCCCTGCTTTCTTTTCATTTCCATTTGTGTGGAATACCTTTTGTCATCCCTTCACTTTTACTTCATGTGTATCCTTAAAGCTAAAATAAGACTCTTATAGGCATCATAATTGGGTCTTGTTTTTTTATTCATTTAGCCACTCTATATCTTTAGATTAGAGAATTTAATCAATTTATACTTAAAGTAATTATTGATAGATGAGGACTTATTTTTGCCATCTTGTTTTCTTTCTGTTTTGTAGTTTCTTTCTTCCTCTCATGCTATCTTCCTTTATCACTTCATGATTTTTCATAGTGGTATGCTTTGATTCCTCTATCTTCTGTGTATCTACTATAGGTTTTTACTTTGTGGTTATCATGAGGCTTACATAATACATCTTATAGTTTTGAGTCTATTTTAAGCTGATAACAACTTAACTTCAATTGCATATAAAAATTCTGCCTTTTTACTTCCCTTGTCCCCATTTTATGCTTTTGATGTCACAATGTGGATCTTCTTATATTGTGTATCCATTAATAAATTACTGTAGCTATATTTATTTTTTAATGCTTTGGTCTTTTTGTCTTTATACTAGAGTTAGGTGATTTACACACCACTACTACAGTATTAGCGTATTCTGAATTTGTGTAGTTACTTTTACTAGCAAGTTTTGTACTTTCATGTGTGTTCATGTTACTAATTAGCATTCTTTCGTTTCAACTTGAAGGACTCCCTTTAGCATTTCTTATAAGGCAGGTCTAGTGATGATGAACTCCCTCAGCTTTTGTTTGTCTGGGAAAGTCTTTCTCACCTTCATCTGAAGGACAGCTTTGCTAGGTAAAGTATTCTTAGGTGGCAGATTTTTTATTTGAGCACTTAGAATATCCCACTCTCTCCTGGCCTCCAAGGTTTCTGTTGAGAAATCTGCTGATAGCCTTACAGGGGTTTCCTTATATGAGATGATTTGCGTTTTCAAAGTTCAGTTTTTGTCTTTGATTTTGACAGTTTTATTATAATGTATCTAGTGAATTTGGGAAAGGTCACGTATGAGCCTCCTCTACTTGGATGTCCATATCTCTCCCCAGAGTTAGCAAGTTTTCAGCCATTGTTCCCTAAATAAGATTTCTACCCTGTTATTTATATGTTTATTCATGGGCATTTTAATCTGAACACTCAAATCTTTCTTTAGCTCAGGGGGTAGTTATTCTCTTTTTTTGTTTTTTTTTTTTTTTTTTTTTTTTTTTTTTGCTTTAGCCTCTCTTTTTTGAACATATATTATTGCTTTTATCATATTTTTTATTTCTTTTTTTCTTATGTTCTCAGAGAATTCTATGATTGGGTCTTCAAAATGACCAATTTCGGCTGTGTAAATTCTGCTATTCAACCTTCTTCTAAGGTTTTAAATTAGGCATATATGTTTTTTCATAATTTCTGAAAGCTCTTTTTTACTGCAGCTTGTTTTAATTGAATGGATGCAGAATCCTCTTAGACTTCTGTGAAAATAATAATTGGAATTTTCATTTAATACTATTATTCCTTATATTAACTCTTTCTCGAGTGTTCAGTTCATTTGCTCATTTATCTTGATGTTTTTCTTTCATCCTATTTGTGTCTCATGATTTGGTTGTATATTGATATTCTAAATTAGTTACTAGATTTATTTGTATCCATACTTATTGTTGGGGTCATTGGTGATTATAATACTTACCTACCAGGCCTCTCCCTTCATGCAGTAGCTCACTATAGGAGTCTGTTGTGACGGGCAGATTTCAGGACTTGTGGGAACCCATCCATTCACCCCTACCTCCACCCTTGACTGCATAAACTCAGGAAGGACTTGCAAGGTTGGAAAAATAATTTGGTGATTTCACTACTATTCTAAGAGGCCTTCCCTCCACTACTCTTCTTAAAAAATCTCTGGATCTGTGAGTGCCCCTGAACTTCCTTATACTTCTTACTTTCTTATTTATACTGTCTTACTTCTCTCTCCAACCCCAAAATCCATATGAGAAGGCCTCTCATCCTGCAAAGACTGAAATATTCAGTCTTTACAATGGGCAATAAAATAAGCAGTCTTGTATCTCTTGTCTGGATCTAGCATAAACTCTATGAGGATAAGAACAGTATCTATTCTGTTCACACTGTGCTCACTGCACAGTGCCTGGAACACAGTAGGTATGCCATAAAAATTTAGTAAATTTTTAGACATAAATATTTAGAAAATTTGTTAGACAACTTTTGTGGAACTAAAAGTATTTGTAAGCTTTACCTAGTAACTTTTATTCTAGAAATTTATCCTAAGGAAATACTCAGAGATGCTCACAGAGTTTTAAGTACAAGGACGTTCATGTTAGTAATTGTGAAAAATAAAAACAACTCAAAAGTCACAGCAGTGCTTATATAAAGCATTATATATTCTGTATATGGTTGAATATTTAATAGATATTCTTTTTATTCATTTATCTCTCCAGAGATACAGTTTTCAGCAATCAGTAAAACCCATTTTATCTTAACCAAAGAACAGCATTTTGATATACTTTAAATAGAATGACTATAAATCATGCCTTTTAAATTGCCATAATTTTTAGTAATATTATCTGATAGCTTTATTTATTTATATATTTATTTATTTAAAATATAAGAACAAATAAATGGAAGTTCATTTTGATGTAATCATAGTATAATGGACAGTCAGTAAATAGAGAATATTTTTGTTTTATTCCAGAAAACATCTCCTTGAACGTGGTGAGGTAAAACTTCCTTTTTAATCTCTGCTAGATTTGTGTATTATATTTTAGTTCAAGGATAATTCACAAAGGTATAATTCTGCTGTTGATACACCAACATCAGTGCTTAAGTGCTTCAGCACTGGTAATAAATTTCTGCTCATCCTTCCCACTTTTTAATCTGCTCTCAGTTTTGAACAGTAGTAAGGACTTGACAGCCAGAAGGCTGATTTATGACCACAGAGTATAATTAAATTAAATTACCTTCCTTCATTCATTCAACAATAACAAACATTAATTTCTAACCCGCTGAGCTAATCAGCTACAAGCCATCAGAGTAGGTACCCGTGGCCCTGTGACTGGTGGGTTTTTGCCACACACAGACCTGATGGTCAACCAGTTACAAGCTTAGCTGTGTTACAGGATACAACAGATGGTATAGCGATGTTCCTGCCCTCAGAAATGTCTAATTTTTCAATGGAGAGCAAAACAACATAGCCTTTCTTATGGTGCTAAATTATTTTGTGACATACAAGAGAAAGACCATCATGGGCTAGAAATACAATTTCCTAAATAATAGAACTTTGAGTCTTAAGTGGCAGGTCAAATTTACAAGAGAGGACAACTGAATTTGAACTTAATAGGAATAGCTTATGATGATAACTAATATTTTTTAAATAGTTACTATGTGCCATGTACTGTACTGTTTTGATTCTCATAATAATATTATTCCCACTTTGCAAATAGGAAAATTATGTTAATTAAATGATATTAGATGTTACAGAGATAAACACTAACATTGAAATGACTTAAATCAGTAGAAATTTAATTCTTTGCTCACATAAGGTTAAAACCGGAGTTCCTGATTAGCAGGTAGTTCTCCAACAAGCAGTATTTGAGGGACCCAGACTCCTTCCATCTATGGCTCTGCCATCTTCAATATGTGGTGTTCAGGCTTGATGTGTACAAGGCAGCAAAGGAGAAAGAACATGGAAGATTGTGTACTGGAGGCTTTGTAAGGCTGGAAAAGATAGATGCACATCACTTCCTTCTCACAGCCAGAACTCAGGCACATGGCCACACCTGACTGCCAGGGAGGCTGGGAAATGGAGTCTTGCTGTGTGTTTAGGAAAGAGAGCAAAGGGATCTCTGCCAAGGACTAGAGACCTAGAGAAATTAAGTAGTTTACCTAAAGTCTCACAGCTAATTTGCAGTAAATCTTGCATTTAACCACTAGCAATCCATTTCCAGTGCTCTCAGAGGAGTAGTCAGCACTTACTGCTTCCTATGTGCAGGGCATTTTGGGGGAAGTTATTTGATAATTTCATTCTCACAGCAACCCATTGACGGTAAGTACTATTATTTTTTTATTTTACAGATGAAAAAAACCGTGGCATAGAGAGGTTAAGTATTGATAACTAGCCTAAGGTCACAAAGCTAAAGTGGCCTTAGCTTTGTAGAGCCAAGGACTATGAACCCAGGCAGTGTAGCAGCAGAATCCATGCTGTTGGCCATTCACTCTGATACCACCTAATGTGAACTGCGTTTATGTAAATTAGGCATGTCACATTATCCAGCTTTACTTACTAGTACACATTCGTACTTCATATTTTATCATACAATATTTAAAACCCACCTCTTTTTAGAAATATAGTATTCCTTAAGTTTCTGCCTCTCTTTCTCACATAGTTTGCTACCTTCTCATTTTCTTTCATTTCTCCATTTGTCCTTGTTTTGCCCATTTTTCTTTTTTCTGTTAATTCTGCATACTTATCAGTTCAGTCTTTATTATGTGCCTACTATACACCAGGTTTCTGCTTTATGGAATTTAAGGTATAGTAGAGGGAAAAAATGTGACCACATAATTATATGTGCAATGACAAAGGAAGATACAAAAGTAGTACAGAAGAAGAAGTGATTAAATCTGTGTTTGGAAGGGATGGGGTAGTTAGGGAAAGGCTTTTCAGATGACTATAGAGGAAGAGTTTACCAGAGTCAGAGGATGCACATGTGCAAAGAAGGCAGAAGGTAATAAATTTATCCAGAGCTACAGGCAAATCAGTGTTGCTGATGCATAAAAAAGACAAGAAGATGGGAAAAGAAAGCAGAGTTCAGACTATGATGCCTTTGTATGCAAAGCAGCTGGACTTCATTCTGGACTTTGTTGTTAAGTTGGAGATGGTATGGTCAGATCTTTTAAGTCTGTTGGCAGTAAAGAAGATGGTTTTTTAGAAGGCAGTAAGAAAGTGAAGCTGACCGAAAAAAGGACAGTGATAGCAAATCTGTTAATTTTTTCAAACTAAAGAGGGTATGCTAAACTCCTGATGTATAGGCAGATTAGAGATTTAAATTTCTAAAAATAGTAGGTCTTATGGAAGGAGATGATAGATTTCTGGGCAGTAGCAATGAAGTGGCTCCTAATCCCACTTCCACTTGTGACTCACACTGATAAATATCTGTTTGGTTTGGGATGGGACTGTTTTCACCTTAGGGATGATAGGGTACGAGAGGCACAAACCCTGATTCACTTTGAATGTGATATGATAGCAAAAGATTGTACATTCCAGCTTGTTTCAAAACTAGGTGAGGATCCCTTAGGATAATTTTTTCACTGGGGGTAAGTTCTAAATTCCTCGCTTTGTGCTAACCCTCTGAATCAGGGATGGTCTGCAAACCTCAACTCACTAAATTAACCCCTACTGGTATGATATTGATTATTAAAGTTTGTTAGATTAATGGATACTGTTGTGATTTTTCCTCATAATTTAATATATTTGTGTTTTATTTATTACATCAGATTTGTTTCTTTTAGCCAACTTTTCTATGTTATGGGCTTAGAAATTAGTGAAGGAGTACCTAGTAATTCACAGGGAAGAAAAGAAAGGAAAGAGATTTAGGAAAAATATTTAGTCCCAGAATGTCCTAATACTATGAAGAACTGGTGAGAAGATTGGCTAGGGAGAGAGAACATTCAGAGTATTCACTCCTGAATATTCTTTTGACCCACTCATATCTCATTTTGTCCATGACAGAAAGTCCTGCATCAGCCTTCACTTTTTTCTAATCCCTAGTTTATTATATTATGTGATTAGTTTATATTAGATCCTTTATATTTGAAGTCTGTTTAGTTTGTGTTTTCTATTATCAACAAGGTTTTTCTGTTACTTACAGCCAAAGAGCTTTCTGTGACATACAGCTGAAGGCATCTGAACTTATATAGAGCTATTCAGTTGAAGAAGTGAAATGATACAGAATTTGGGGGAAGAATTACTTCTTTTGAGAAACTGATATTGAGTGACATATTTTGGGAATCTGTACACTTCTGTATTCACAGACTAATAGAACTATGTTGTTGAATAGTTTATTGTTTGGAGAGAAAGTATAGGGTAGTAGTTAAAGACAATGACTCAGAAGCTAGACTGGACTCAGATCTTTGTTCTTCCACTTACTCAGCATGTGATATTGGCTAAGTTATTTTACATCTTTTGGGGAACAACAAAAGCAACAACAATCATAATAGTACTTATCTTCATATGGTTGCTATGGGATTATATGAGTTACATGTAAGGTCCTTACAATAATGCCTAGTCTAAGTTAAGCATTGTATAAATATCCACTTTTACAGTTAGTGTGCCTTCTGGTTCAAAATTTCAGATCTAATATTCTGCTCCCTGTTAACTGTGCCAGTGAAGGGCATCTCTTTAGCATGTTCTCAAGATATCTTCACACTGTCATGTGAGGTAGTTTTGACAGGAACAACTCGCTATTTGGACTGGCTTTAGTTAGTCCTTGCTTTCTTTCTGCTCGGTAGCTGCTACCTCACATTTTACCCAGTTGGGCTCACTTATTCCAAAGTTGAGTAGTAAACAGTTCCCTGAGCTTCTCTTCCTTCCTTCCAGCCTCTAAAAAATGTTGTGAGAATTTTCCTAGTAATTTTTATATGGCAAGAGGTACCAGATTGACAATGGCATACATACAATAGTGATTTTTGTACTATACTTTTTGACTGTAGCCTTCTGTCCTCCACTTGGTAGTTAAAAAGAAGGCTGTCTTATAGAATGGAAGATAAAATAACTATGGCAAAAGAGCTTTATGGAAAGTCGTAGCCTGAGAGTAAGTGAATGCTTAGGAGCATTTGGGTGAGAATAGAAAACAGATGTAAGTGATGCCATTTGGGATAGCTGTTCTGTGTCATCCAGCCACAAAAAGCATCATTCAGGGAAGACAAGGTAATGGTGGGGATCTTTCAGGTCTCCATATGAAAACAGTCCTTCCTGCAGCCTTTAGATGATAGAGGAAAGTCAAGGAGTATTACTACCTTGGATTTGATTTTGGTCATGTGAGAAATTGTTGCTAAAGTAGAAGTAACAGAAGTTAGGGGAGGAAATGATAGTGTCATCCTGTGGCTCAAAATAACCAAAGGAAGGAATACTGGGAGAATTCAGATGTGTATTTGTATCGATTATCCGTTATCTATTATGGTCTGTTTCTAGATGCCACATTTTAAGAAGATGATGGACAATCTGTACCACATTCAGAGCAGGGCAACCAGAATTATGACAACACACAACTAATAATTGAATTTTTCTGAATATTTACTCTAAAGATAGAAAGCTTTCTAAGGTTGAAGGTGGGAATAATGCAAAGTCATAATTACAGTATTTAGATAATCGAGAACTGTCATGCACAAATGGGTTTAGACCAATTTTGTGCAGTTCCAGAGGTGTGGAAGTTGCAGGAAAACATTAGTTCAGTTTTAGAAAAGATTTTCTAACATATACAGCTATCCGTCTTTGTAATAGGTACTCCTGTGGCATATTCCTTTTCAAGAAATAGTGAATATTCAGTTGATAGATTTATAGAAGTGATCCCTGTTTTGGATAGATGATTAAAGTAGATGGCTCACATAACCTATCAATCTGTGATTTAGCGGTCCTAAACAAAAGGACCTATTTGAGGATGAAGTGTGTTGATGTCTTGTCTCCTCTCCAAAACATGTTCCTAATTTTGTCCAAAGGTGAGTTTGACTAAAGAAAAATGAAGAATTGATTTTGAAATAAATGTTCCACATTCCAACTCTGGGTTCAAGAATTATTTAAAAAATTAACAGATTTTCCATTTCAAATATCATTTAGAAAAGGAAAAACGATAACCTTAGGTACAGTTTTTGCCATTCTGTTTTAAATATAAATTATATATTTCTGATTATAATAGAACGTGTCTTTAAAATTTGAAAAATGCAGAAAAATCACCAGTCAGAAATAATTTCTGTTAACTTTTTAGGTATATTCTCTTACAGCCTTTTCCCCCTGTGCATGTATATACACACATAGATGGTTTTCATAGAATTAATATTATTATAGTATAGAGTTTTATATTTTGAAAACTTTTCCATGCCATTAAATAATCTTCCAGTATGTAATCTTTTAATGGTTGTATACATG
The DNA here is from genome assembly GCF_003031525.2 of Neophocaena asiaeorientalis asiaeorientalis. NCBI lineage: Eukaryota > Metazoa > Chordata > Mammalia > Artiodactyla > Phocoenidae > Neophocaena > Neophocaena asiaeorientalis. Next base: position 1,347,778 of record NW_020173727.1, on the reverse strand, counting down.
TGAAAATGCAATAATTTACTTAGTCCTCTCTATTGGTCACTTAGGTTGTTTCTGTTTTTGCTGTGAAAAATTCATTTCAGCGATCATCTTTGTAGAAGCATTTTTGTGTTTTGATTATTCTCTTAAGTTAAATTCCTAGAACCAAAATTTTAGTCAAAGGAGTTGGCTCTTTTCTAGGGTCTTGATAAATATTACCAAATTACAGAAATATACCAGTTATTTCGGTGTGTTTCATGGCATACTCTCTAACACTCTATTAATTTAATATTTGTCAATTTTATAGGTGAAAATATTATCTTTACTATTTAATTTGTTTGAATATTAGTGAATTAGAACATGAATATTTAGTTGTGCTTACTTTTGGTTGTATTCTTTGTCCATTTTTCTAGGGAGGAGTTTGTTGATATTTTATGAATATGTCTGTTAGAAAAGTTATGTTTGAAACCTTTGCTCAGAGGAACCCCATCTTAAAATGGGGTGTCCTACTAATTAGTACAAGTATTTATACAATTCTACTACTTCTAAAATAATCTAGTTTGTGTTATGATTTTTGTTGCTGACTAAATGACACAAATTTGTGAAGCATCCCATATTTTTATGTCTCTGTGACTCCCTTTCTCACCTGGCGTAGGTCCTTGCTCAAATGCCACCTCTTTGAAGAGGCCCACTCTGATGATCCTAATTACACTTGCAACTTCTCCTGCCTGTGGTCTCACACCACACCCTGCACTTCAGTCTCCTTTCCTGGCTCTGCTTCCCTTTCCATTGCACTTACCACTTTCTGATAGACTGTATGATAGATTTTGTTATTTGCTATGTCTGTTTATTTTGTCTCTCCTTAGTAAATGTACTAAAATGTGAGCCTCATAGGACAGGAATTGCTCAGTGTTCTTTTGTTCACTACTATATCCAAAGCACCCAGAACAGTACCTGGCATATAGCAGGCATTTGATAAATCTTTGTTGAATGAATGAATAAATATTAATAGACTTATTAATAACTTAAAAGATCCTTGTCCTAGTGAATAATAGTTTTAATATACTTTATTTTACATATATTAATTAAAAAATATATAAAGTGAAAATGTAATTTTGTTTTGTGTTTTTATAGCTAATTTTTCACATATTGCAGTTGTTTGCATTTGCTTCCCTTGCCATTTTAATTATGAGGCTGAAGCTCTTTTTGACACCTCACATGTGTGTTATGGCTTCCTTGATATGCTCTCGGCGGGTAAGGTATTCATTCTTGTATAACTACACTATAACACTACAGCAACTACGGTGTAGTTACCATGGCTTTGCTGAGTAATCCAAAACATAAAAACACTAGGTGTTTTTATCTTAAATGATTTAAAATGTTAGTTCATGATTCATTATAGAGTAAGAAAAGTAAATTCAGGTAGCTTTGAAAAATTATTCCTAGATTTTAGCTGATAATTCTATGACTTTCCCCTCTATTAGTATCCTCTCCACAAATATAGTTTTTTGAAGTTCAGGTCAGTGTAAGAGATTCTTGGCCTGTCAAAACTATCCTCAAGTGCTCTTGTAATACTAGAGAAGATGCAGCGTAATTGCTCTAGTGTTGTCTTGTTGGCCTTGGATAATTCGTGGGGGAAAATTGTCAATTCTGGGGTTCTGTTACTGTATGCAAAAGAGCTAGACAAAGTAGCTAGAATTTTGGGACCAAGTTACTTCTAGAGACACCTTATTTAGTTTTGATTGTAAGTGTCTTGCCTTAGAATATCATAATGCTTATATTCCTGAGAGGAATATACTTGTCAGTACTAATGAGGTTTCCCTAGTTATTCAAGATGTCCATAAAAGGCAGCCAGATGTTATGGATTTAGTTCCAGGATGTTTCAGAATTGTGATTTGCTAATCTTAATTCCTGGTAGTAAATCAGTACCAGAAGGATCAGGTATTCCTTCTTTATTTCTTTTAAGAGGAAAGAAAGCTCCTTTTTTTTTTTTTTTGCGGTACGCGGGCCTCTCACTGTTGTGGCCTCTCCTGTTGCAGAGCAGAGGCTCCGAACGCGCAGGCTCAGCGGCCATGGCTCACGGGCCCAGCCGCTCTGTGGCATGTGGGATCTTCCCGGACTGGGGCACGAACCCGTGTCCCCTGCATCGGCAGGCGGACTCCCAACCACTGTGCCACCAGGGAACCCCAGAAAGCTCCATTGTTAACTGGACTCCAATTCCAAAATATTTGCTGTTTTTAAACAATAGGTGATGATTATTATATTCTGTATATTGTTAGTATCAGATGGTAATCCACCTTGGTTTAGGTAGAAAGGTGGTAATTTATTATTGACCCAATAGCCCCCTTCATATAAGAATTATAAATAATTGGTTTCTTTCATTTCAGCTCTTTGGCTGGCTTTTTCGGAGAGTTCGTTTTGAGAATGTTATCTTTGGCATTCTAACAGTGATGTCAATACAAGGTTGTGCAAACCTCCATAATCAATGGAACATAATAGGAGAATTTAATAATTTGCCCCAGGAAGAACTGATACAGTGGATCAAACACAATACCAGACCGGGTATGTAGCTGTTTGGTTATACGTATAGCTAGCACACACATTATTATTATATGTTATTATACATTTGCATATATTGTACAGTTATCATTTCATATATATGTGTATGTGTGTATATATATAAAAATTTTAAATACATACGCATTCATACCTTCACAAATTTTGAGCATGGTAATTGCAGTGTTCACCAAATCAAACCTTTTTAAAAGGTGGTTTTGTGTCATCTTTAAACCCCTCCTAGGTTTAAAAGAATTTAAAGAATTTAAACCTGTCGAAAAGAATTTTAACTGACTTTAAGAGTTATTGATTGTTCACAAGTTATGTGCTATAATGCTGAGATTATTGTATTTTAACCATAACAGTGACACCTCAAAGAAAAAAAAAACCTTTAATGACAACTTTCACACCTTGTGACAGGCCACTGGAGAAGATAGTTTTGACTGTGGGGAGGTTAACAATACCCCTCCCATCACTTCCATTCAGTGCCTACTCTCTGCTCCATGTCTGTAAAACCAGTCACATGGAGAAGAGTTAAAATCTTGGATATTCTGTTTTCTTCACTAATTCATCTCAAAAAGATCAGTCTACATGCTATTTTTAAATACTTTAAAATATTCTTTTAGCTTATCTTCTTTTCTTGCTATCTTTATCCAAAACCACCTCAAGCAGATTGATATTTATTTCACTTTTAAATACCTTTCCAGAGGATAAATATGTTGTACATTATTTTCTGTAAGTAACCTATAGTCTTGTCCTAGACAATTTTTGACGTTTCATAATTTTTTTCTGGCACAAGTTCTTCACTATGGTTTATTTAAATTTATCCTGTGACTCCTTGAGCCAGTTTCTTCTTATCTCTTATTTGGTAGTCATCATTTTACTAACTAGCTATCATTAAGGTAAACTCTTATGAACTTCAACTCAGATATTTGGCCTATGGCTTTCAAAGGGTGTAGGTGACAGTGCCTCATCACTTAGAGCTTCCAGGTTAGTTTAATCAGAATTTTTGAATTAACACTTTACTGACTTTTTCCTTGTAGTACAATAGTACAAGGTAGCTAGTCCCTTTACTCTCCCTTGCCCCTCCCCACTTACAGCTGTTTTTCCAAAGTTTTAAAAGATACCTGCTCTTTTCATGTTTGCTTGTGTCTTTCTTTGTTCCAGTGTTTGTCTTGGGTTCTTGGCAGAGAGAGCCTATGTTTGGCAACTTACTCTTCTGAGATAACTCTCACAAACTCCTACCTCATTTTTGCCTCTTCTTTGATCTTACCAATCTTTCTCATCGCTGTATTATGAGTTCTGTCATGGTTACCACATGGTTTATTAAATTCTATAGTAAAGGTGGAACTAGAGCTTACATTCAGGTCTACCATGTAAGGTTGTATAGTTTGTACACAGCACAAAGGTGCTCAGTTGGGAGGACAAGTGGGAACTGATATCCAGCCTGTGGTCCTCTTACCAAGTCATGTATGTATTAGTGAGGCTCTGTCAAGTCAAAGGGATAGCTTTTTTCTAATACATGCGGTAAGCTAAGTGGAGATTTAAATATATTATAGAAAAGATCCTATTATTTCCCTGTCACACTCATGCTTACTTTGCCCCCAAGAGGAAAGAAGCATTTGGGGAGTATTCTCCCCTTCTCTCTGTTTCATAGATGGTTGCTTCTCAGTGGTTCCAGTTCTTGCTGGACAGGCTTACCTAGTTTCTTCTGGATGACCCTGGCCCTGAGCTTTGGGTCCTTCTAGCCCAGAGTTTCCCAAGCTTGGCACTGTTGATATTTGGGGCTACCCTGTGCATTGGCAGCATATTGAGCAGCATTCCTTCCTTCTACCCGTAGATGTCAGTAGCCCCTCTCCCCCCACAGTGTGCTAACCAGAAATATCTCCAGAAGTTGTCAGTGTCTCTAGGAAACAAAATCACTTCTGGTTGAGAACCACTGCTCTAGCCTAAGAGCTTTTCATCATTAATTATTGAATCTTACAATAATAAATACACGTCTACTTCAATTTATGTATGTATTTTCAAATTTAAGGCATATAAAGAGATATTCATGCAAAGTTATATTTATTTACTTATTTATTTTTTAATAGGTGTATCCATTTATTTATTTATTTTTGGCTGCATTGGGTCTTCGTTGTTGCACGTGGGCTTTTTCTAGTTGCAGTGAGCAGGGGCTACTCTTCATTGCAATGCACGAGCTTCTCATTGCAGTGGCTTCTGTTGTTGCGGAGCATGGGCTCTAGGCGCGTGGGCTTCAGCAGCTGTGGCTCACAGGCTCTAGAGCGCAGGCTCAGCAGTCGTGGCGCACGGGCTTAGTTACTCTGTGGCATGTGGGATCTTCCCAGACCAGGGCTCGAACCCATGTCCCCCGCATTGGCAGGCAGACTCCTAACCACTGCACCACCAGGGAAGTCTCCAAAGTTACATTTAGAATGCTTAATTACATTTGAAAGTAAACATTCAATTATTTACAGTAGATCTGAATAATATGCCTTGTTCTTATTAGTGATTTTACTGTGCTGATTAAAAATGACGATAACCTTGCTAATCATGTAATCATTTATTGTACACGAGTGCCAGGAAGTAAGCATTTGATCTTTTTGTCTCCCAAGAGACAGAACTAAAACTGAAGCCAGACAGTAGATTTTGGTGTAAGACTAGTTATAACCAAAAGGCAATACATTTATACAAGCTATTACTTCAGAAAGTACTACTAACAAGTAATGAAATGGTTTGATGAAATGTATACATTTATAAAGTCAAACAGAAACTAAGAAAACTTAGCTATGAATATTTAAAGGTGATCTGAGGGAAGAAAACAATGCTTTCATCTGGAAAGTTCTCAAGATTACAGTTCACAACCCACAAAAGTCACTTTAAAACATGTACCATAAGACTTGCCCTTTATAATAGTCTCCCAGTTCCTAGAACTTTAAACTATTGGAACAAGATATCAAGTTTTACAATTCTTTCCAGTCCTGTGTGTCTTTGTAGTGCTGTCTCTTAGTATAGCGCTTGAACATGGTAGTATGCTGTAGTGAAGTGGCTAAGAGGGTAGGCCCTGATACTTTCTAGCTGTGCAGTCTTGGGCAAGTCACTTAACTTTGCTGTGTCTCAGCTTCCTGATCTACAAAATAAGAATACATAGAACCCACCTCAAAGCTGTGCAAATTAAATTCTATAATCCTAGTAAAAGTATTTAGCAGTTCCTGGCACCAAGATAACATTTAATGAAAGTTGGCTATTGTGTAGACCATCAGTAAATATTAAGCGAAGAAAAAGAATGCTGCCAATGATTATTATTTAAATGTACTTCATCTTTCTTAATCTGGGTTCAAATATTACAGATAGGTAACTTTTGGTTTTCTTTAAAACATGTTGTTAAGGAATATAATCTTGTTTTCCAGATGCTGTTTTCGCTGGTGCCATGCCTACAATGGCAAGTGTCAAGCTCTCCACTCTTCACCCCATTGTGAATCACCCACATTATGAGGATGCAGACTTGAGGTGGGCAACTGATAGAATACTTCAACCAGACACACTAACGACTTCTCCTGACTCATAGGAATAGGGAAATTTTTATACACACATGCACACACACACACACACACACACAATCACTCTTATCCTCATATTTGTGCTAGAAGTTAAAGAATAATAACCATTCAGAAATTACAATACGTACCTGTTGACTTAAAGTAACCTTAATAAACCTCTGGAAACTGAAAGAAGCAACACCCAGTTTTTCTCACAGTGAAAAATATGTCACATTTATGACTAGCCTCTGTGTGTTTATGTGGGTGTGTGTTCCAGTGAAACTCCTAAGTAATAGTAATAAGAGTGGGGATAGATTTGGCTCATGGCCATAGTTTGCCAACCCCTGTTCTAGATTCCACAGCCCCTCTGCCTGGTTTAAGAAACCATTCTTCATCTTACTTGTGGCCAATGATTAGCCTTTTTTAACAGATAGAAAAGGTACATGAAATTTGCTATATTAAACGCTTTTATGAAACTTTGGGGTGCTCTTTTCCTAGCTGATTATGGGAACTCTAGCTTCCACTGAGGTCTGAAAGTTTTGTTTTCCTTAAATGACTGACTTTTAAAAATTATTATAATCATTCTAGTAATTGGGTAATCATTTCCTTTTAATGTATTTTTGGCTTATTGTTAGAGGTAATATTTTAAATTATTTAAAGTTTTATGTTTGGTTGTGGAGATTGGGCGTTCTGTATGCTTGAAATCCTAAGAAAAGTCTAATGCATAATTGATAATTTGTTCAGGATTTTATAAAAACCCCCATTTAGGGCTAAACCATCTGTTGGACCATATTTTGGTAAGCATACCTGTCTCTCAAGCTTCTGTTAAGTTGCTTTCTCTACATGACTACTACCCTAGATGCCCACTGTCTAATTGTTCTATTTGGTACATTCAGCTTCAACTCATATGCTTTTCAGAGTTTCTATGAATGAAATTATCTACTGAAATCTATGTTTTCACTATATTTAGCCTCTATCTGAATTTGTTCCAGATTAATTATTTTATGAATTATGCAAAGCAAATTTTATATTCTGAACTATTATACTGCTACCTACCTCTAGACTCTAAACTGGTTTATACACTAATAAGCAGTACCTGCAAAAATCAAATTGCTGTAAGTTTAAGCACATGCAAAATATAAATAGAAATGTGGCAATTGCTATTCCCAAAATAATTCATGCTATTTGGGGTCGTATATAATCAATGCTCCATCCAGTAAGCATTGAGGTTTTAATTTGGTAACACATCTATTATCATTTATTTAAAATTGTTTTAACTTGTTTGAATTTAAAGAGCTCGGACAAAAATAGTTTATTCTGCATATAGTCGAAAATCTGCAAAAGAAGTGAGAGATAAGTTGGTGAAGTTACATGTGAATTACTACATTTTAGAAGAGGCGTGGTGTGTTGTAAGAACTAAGTGAGTATGAGCCCTGTGGTATATGATATGGTATATTTTAAAACAACAAATGTTTTACTTTATTACAGCAGTCCTGATTCTTTAAAAATTTTTATTTTAAATTAATTCCATTAAATTGTTGCCCTGGTATTTTATTTAAAATTATTTCATGTAGGAAATTAAAATTATACTATTGTTTAAGCATAATGTAATTTTTTTAAAGTATAGTATATTTTGCTATCCTAATTTTTTCATTTTAATTTAACATCTTAAATGTAGCTTTTTTCCATAATCTTCACATTTTTATAACTTTTATTAGATGTCTGAAATACAGATTTGAATTTACAACCAAGTGAGATATTAGCATTCTGCTACTACAGCTGATTTACATTGGATTTATAAGACTCATAAGAAAAGTTTCACGTAACTCAAAAGGACATAATAAGAAAACGTTTCTAATTAACATTTTTTCATTTCTAAATTTTGAATCTCTAATAATACATAAAATTCTAAGATGTGTAATGGATATCTTGAGACCTTTGTTTAGTCTCCTTGATTTAAGAAGTCCTTAGTTATATTAATTTTAGCATTAAGAATTTTCATTTCTCCTATGATAATTAAGAATTGGCTATAACAGACTTTGAAGAGCTAAGTTCATAAATTTTAGTAGCTAATTTTTGTATCTAATTTTAAGATCTAATAAATATGTATAGGAAGAAATGGCATCTTGCAAAAGAAGAAACAGAAATATCATAATGTATATGCTTATCATATTAATTTAATTTAAAGCTTAAGACAAAACATACTTCAAAACAGGGCATATTGTCACAAATAAAGGTGGACATTTTATGATGACAAAAGGATTAATTCATCAAAAATATCTAACAGTTTTAAATATGCATACCTCTAAACAGAGCTTCAAAGCACAAAAAATAAAAATGTGTAGAACTAAAAGAAAAAATAAGCAAGGCTTTAATTATAGTTGGAAAAGTTAACATTTTTTTCCCCTACTAGGAAAAGTAGATAAAAAGTCAGTAAGCATATAAAAGAGATGAACAACAAATAGTATCAAATAACCTGACCCAACTGACATTTATTGAACACTACAGGAAACAGCTGTAGAATACACATTCTTTTAAAGGGCATGTGGAATGTTCACCAAGAGAGAACATATGCTGGGCTGTAAAATTGTCTCAATATGTTTAAAAGGTTTTAAATCATACAGAATTAAAATAGAAAACAATAATAAACAGATACCTAGTAAATCCATGCATATTTGGAAATTAGGCAGTAAACTTACGGGTAATTTATGTGTCAAAGGAAAAAAACCACAAAGAAAATTTTAAAACACTATTTTTTACTTGAATGGAAAAAGGGGTCTTTTAACAATATTGCTGATCTAACTGGATATAATGTACAGAAAAAAATTAAACCATGACCCATACTACACCATATACAAAACTTAACTTTATGTGGATTATAGAACTAAATGTAAGAGCTAAAACTGTAAAGATTTCTTAGAACACAGTACTAACGATTTAAAAAATCAGTAAATTGTATATATCAAAATTGAAATATTTTCACCAAAAAGACATTAGGAAAATGATAAGGCAAGCCACAGACTAGAAGAAAATATTTGAAAGCATATATCTGATAAAGGACTTATAAATATAGTTCATATAAAGAAATTCTATAAATTAATAATAAAATGACCGTACAATTGAAAATGGGCAAAAGACTTGGAAAGACATAATTCACTAAAGAAAATGTGTGACTGACCGATAAATACAATTTTTAAAACTAAAACACCATACATTGGAGAGGATACAGAATAATTGTAAATCTCTTACATTGCTAAGGGGAGTGAACATGATACAACCACTTTGGAGAACTATTTGGAGAACATGATACAACCACTTTGGAGAACTATTTGGAGAAATCTTAAAAAAATTTAAGCACACATCTACCTTATTACTCAGCAGTTCCATTCCAAAGAATTTAAATAAGAGAAATTAAAACATCTCTCTAGGGCTTCCCTGGTGGCGCAGTGGTTGAGAGTCCGCCTGCCGATGCAGGGGACACGGGTTCGTGCCCCAGTCCGGGGAGATCCCACATGCTGCGGAGCGGCTGGGCCCGTGAGCCATGGCTGCTGAGCCTGCGCGTCCAGAGCCTGTGCTCCGCAGTGGGAGAGGCCACAACAGTGAGAGGCCCGCGTACTGCAAAAAAAAAAAAAAAAAAAAAAAAAACCCCATCTCTCTAGAAAGAGTGTCATAGCAGTTTTATTCATAATAGCTCAAAACCTGTAGGTAACTTGTTGCTTTTCCCTTGCTGCTTTTAAGAATCTCTCTTTATGTTTAATTTTTGTCATTCTAATTACAATGTGTCTTGGTGTGGACCTTTCAGGTTAATCCTGTTTGGGACTCTTTGTGTACCCGGAAGTCTGTTTCCTTTCACAGGTTAGGGAAATTTTCAGCTATTGTGTCTTCACATATGTTCTCTGCCCCTTTTTCTCTCTCTCCTCCTTCTGGGACCCCTAAAATGAGAATGTTAGTATGCTTGATGCTGTCTCAGAGGTCTCTTAAACTGTCCTCAGTAATTTTTTTTTCTTTTTTTCTGTTCAGCATCAGTGACATCCACAGCTCTGTCTTCCAGTTCACTGATCCATTCCTCTGTATCATCTAATCTACTGTTGATTCCTTGTAGTGTATTTTTTTTTATTTCACTTATTGTATTATTCAGCTGTTTGGTGGTTCTTTATATTTCCTATCTCGTTGTTAAACTTCTCACTGTGTTCATCCATTCTTCTCCCAAGTTCTTTGAGCATCTTTGTGATCATTACCTTGAACTTTTTATTTGGAATTACTTATCTCTACTGCACTTAATTCTTCTTCCAGGGTTTTTATATTTTTCCTTTGGAACATATTTCTCTGTCACCTCATTTTACCTAATTTGCTGTTATTATTTCTATGTATTTGGTAGTTTGGTTACACTTCCCAATCTTGGTGAAGTGACCTTCTGTAGGAGACATCCTGTGGGTTCCGGAAGTGCACTCCCCTCTGGTCACCAGAGCTATATGCTCTAGGGTTGCCCCCTGTGTCAGCTGTGCGGGCCCTTCTGTTGTGGTAGGCTGAGAACTATGGATGGTCAGGTAGATGTGGCTGGCCCCCAGTCCTGTTGGTTGCCAGGCCCTACTTTGTGTGGAGGCTACTGGCCAGTGGTGGGTGGGGCCAGATCACGAGGCACCTGGCTATAGGTTCCAGGGTGTAGCAAAGCTGATGTTGGCCTGCTGGTGGATGGGGCTGTGTCAGGCTAGCTGCTTGATCTGAGTCTTCTCAGTACTGGTACCCACAGGATGGTGGGTCGGACAGGTCCTATGCTGATAAGCTAGAGGAAGAATTCCACGATGGCACTTACCAGCACCAGTGTCCATGTGGTAGAACAAGCTCCCCAAAGTAGCTGCTACCAGCATCTACGTCCCCAGGGTGAGCTCCAGTTGCCTCCTGCCTTTCTGGGTGACTCTCCAAGATCAGCAGGAAGGTTTGACCCAGGCTCCTTTCAGATTACTGCTTCTACCCTGGGTCCTGCAGTGTATGAGATTTTGTGTACACCCTTTAAGAGTGGATTCTCTTTCCCACAGCCCTCTCTCTTTCCCAAAAGTAAACCCTGCTTGCCTTCAAAGCTGAATATCCTGGAGGCTCATCTTCCTGATACAGGACCCCGAGCCCAAAGTGGGGCTCTGATTCTTCACTCTTTGGGGAGAACCTCTGCAATTGTAATTATCCTCCATCTGTGGGTCACCCACCTGGGTATATGATGAGTCTTGACTATTACCACACCTCTGCCCCGCTTACCTGTCTCATTGTGGTTCTTTCTTTATATCTTTAGTTGCATAAGGTCTTTTCTGCTAGATTCTGGTCTTTCTCATCAATAGTTACTCTGTAAATAGTTGTAATTTTAGTGTGCCCATGGGAGGGGGTGAGCTCAGGGCCTTCCTACTCCACCTTCTTGGCACACGTCCTTGGAAATAATCCAATTTTAATGTAAAGTAAATTGTGATACATTGAAGATGTCTGTTGTAATCCCTAGAGCAAACCACTTGAAAAATGCAAAAGCAAAAAACAAAACGAAAAAACCCAAATAAGCCAGTAGATGAATTGAATGGTATAATAAAACCTTTTTGCTTTACATAAAAGAAATCAAGAAAGAAACAGATGATCAAAAAAGATATGAAACAAACAGAAGAAAAACAGGAAAGTGGCAACCCTAAATCAAACCGTATCAGTACTTGCAAATGTGAATGGGGACTAAACACTCCAATCAAATGTCAGAGATTGACAGACTGAATACAAAAGCAAAACCCAACTATGTCCTTCCTGTAAGGGATGCATTGTAAATACAGATACATGAAGGAAAGGTTGAAGGAGAAAGGATAGCAATGTTACCATGTGAGTAACCATGTAGGTAATATGTGCTAGATATGCATTATCTAGCATATTCTAAAAAAGGCCGTACTATAGTGCAGAAGGGTGCAGTGCTTGCCTAGGTTTATATTTGGGGGAGAGGACTGACTCTAAAAGGCTACAAGGGAGCGTGTTGGGGTGACGGAAATTCCCTGTGTTATGATTATGATGGCGCTCACACACCTATACACATTTGCCCATACTTATCAAACTTTACACATAAAATGGGTGAATTTTATCGTACATAAATTATACCTCAATATAGCTGTTAAAAAATTAGAAACCAATTTTGCCTGACTTCTTCCCTTTAATGACTCTCATGCCAGGTTGTTGCCTAGTGAGAAGTATTATTTCATTCAATCCATTCAAAAGGGAAAGAGTTGAGGAGAATAAAGTTGGCAGAAGAGCTTCTTTTCCCTGCTTTGGACTATATATGTTTTCATGCTAATCCAAGTCAATTTAAGCTCAAAAATATGAAATTCATCAGGAATTAGATTAACTTTCCTTTAATTTGTCTCATTCTGCTATAAATGGGCCTTATGTTTGGATGGCAGTACCAGTTAGAATATTCATTTATATTTTACTTTGAAAGTAGATTTTTAAATATATATTTCTGAATATGCATTGAGCCCTTATTATTTGATTCAATAATATATTAGTTATTTCATTAAGTGGAACACGAAAATGCAGTGTACCTTCATTTTATTATCTCTAAATTTTAAACTTACGTTTTTTGAAATGATGCTTTTAAATCTTTAATTTATTAAATTAGTCTCTAAAGATCTAGGAGATATTTTATAATTATATTTCTTCTAGATATGAATGCACTTTTAATACAGATATATGTGCCTGTTTTTTTCAGGCCTGGTTGCAGTATGCTTGAAATTTGGGATGCGGAAGACCCTTCCAACTCAGCTAACCCTCCCTTATGTAGCGTCTTGCTCAAGGATGAGAGGCCGTACTTCACCACAGTGTTTCAGAATAGTATGTACAGAGTGTTAAAGGTTAACTGCTAATGAGACTACCCTTTACACTGTGGTGCAAAGAGGTGCATAAAAAACAATCACTTTAGTTTATTTACATTAATAAAATTCACAAGCTATAATAAGGGACCCTTAAAAAGGAGATAATAAAAATGATTTAAATTTTTCTAATTGCTAAAAGGTAAATTATTTCATTGTTTTCCATTGAATGTCAGCCTTATTAAGCTTGTCATATAAATGAGTAAATCATCTTAAAGTTTTAAAGAAGAAAAATATATGTAAAAGAACAATGAAATTGAATAAATCAAGGATATGTAAGTCCTTTTGGTATCCCGCTAGGTGAATTGCTTCGGATTTTCCTTAGTTCCAGGATGTACCAGCTCAGACTCTTTAAACCACTTAGAAGAGACTAATGCAGTCTCTGAAATGACACTTCCTTAAGATCCTGATACTGATCACAACCTCTTTACCTCTGTGAGGAAATTTGTTTGTAACCATGTGTTTATTAAGGTTGTTTTTGCTTTTAGTAGCCCTCAGGAAAGATCTTTAATAGCTTTTAAAAACTTTTTTATCATTTCAGGTTAGATATTTTAAAAAACAGCTTATTTTGTAATGTTTTCAATCTCTTTAAATTTATTTACCGAGCCAGATAAGTATTTTTCACTGATTAGTTCTCAATTTGAGTTCAACAGATTATTAATCTGTCTTTAGAATTCAGTGGTTTTTCTTTTACTATCCAAGTAAAATAAAAGTTGTTACAGTACACAGCCAAATGTAGGGGTTAAACATAATCAGAAATGAAAATCCAGTTAAATGTATCAAATGAAATTTGAAGATTCTAGATCTTGAATGAAGCAAAGGCATTCTCATCTTGAAGCCCTGTAAGCTCATTGGACATAGTCATTTTTTCTGGTCATCATCTTTCATAATTAATGTATTTTAAAGTCCTTTATTTATTTTTGGTTTTGGATGAGGACAGTAATGTTTTATAGATCCTCTCTCCCAGTATAAAACCTACCCGATAGTAGTGCTTTGAAAAGTGGTAAATAGTTATCTTGAAGATATTGTTGCCAAATGGAAAGATAAACACTCTCTTTCTCTGATTGATGGATGTTAAATATGCCATAGCTGTAGTATTTTATGTGCATCTGCTTTAATCACCTTGAAATTTTTGTAATCCCCTGATTTTTTGGACCTCTACATTTGAGATAACAAAATGACTAAATTCTGTAGATTAGTTCACTTACAGTAGGTAGAAGATTACATATATATAATATATACAGGAAAACCAATAAAATTTGTAACTTTTATACTTGTAAAATATCTTCATACAAGATACAAAACAGCTAAGAAAGCATACCAAATTTTATTTATATTTGCATTTTCGGATAATTTGTTTTGGCATAAGTATGGGGCAAAGAGAGAAAGGAGATACAACACCTAACATTCATAAAAATTAAAATAGATTTTGGATGATGTTTTCATAGGAAATATTTTAAAGAAGTTGGTAGAATATTTTTAAAAACTGTATTAGCTAATAAAATATGCAATACAAATATATTTATGTGGATTTATATATAGGGAAACCAATATAATTATTTTAAACTTTTTATAGTTGTAAAATATTTTAATACAAATACAAAGCCACTAAGCCACTAAGAAAGCTTTATTTTAGCATTTTCAAATAATTCATTTTGGTGTAAGTGTGGGGCAAAGAAGGCAAAGAGCTATAACACCTAACATTCATGAAATTAAAGTGACACATTTTGGATGATATTTTCATAGGCAACATTTTAAAGAAGTTGGTAGAATTTAACAACAAAAATGGATGAGCTGTATTAACTGAAACAAGTTTCATATAAATATAATGTATTAATATGAATTTATGTTATTTTCATGTGCTATATATGTTTTAAATTAAAAAAGCCCTTGAAGATTCTTTTGTGTGTTTTCTATCTTTCCTCATTCTTTACTAAACACACATTTTAAAATTGAAATCATTCTGATATGAAGGTAGAAATCATAGTTTCCTGGATGTATTGACCATGTTTACATTGGCAGTGATCTTTTTTGGCCATTTTAAAACAATTCTGTGGGGCTTCCTTGGTGGCGCAGTGGTTAAGAATCCGCCTGCCAATGCAGGGGACACGGGTTCAAGCCCTGGTCCGGGAAGATCCCACATGCTGTGGAGCAAATAAGCCCATGCACCACAACCACTGACCCCCCGCGTGCCACAACTACTGAAGCCCGCACGCCTAGAGCCTGTGCTCCACAACGAAGAGAATAGCCCCCGCTCACCACAACTAGAGAAAGCCTGTGCGCAGCAACAAAGACCCAATGCAGCCAAAAATAAATTAATTTTAAAAAATAAGCATACCGCACTACTGCTTACTCTTATATAAATTATGCTATTAGATTCTTACCTGCATACATTTTATTGTTTATTCTTTTGAAATCTGAAAAACTATGCACAAATGCTGTGGGTTGAGTGATGGGTAGATTTTTCCTCAGTGCAAGGAAGCATTTTCCTTAGTTTCCTGTCGTCATATTTTTGCACGTTTATTTGAAATCATGGTAGAAGTGAGTTGTGCACAAGCTCAGCAATTCCCTCCATCATCGAGTTGTCAGAAGCTGGTGTACAGCTTCAATGAATAGTATGTGTGTTGTACTCTTTTGCTGCTAATAGACACTATATCAAAAATCATTAAGTACTTTTCATTTTAATTTTAATAATAAAACTATGCTTATATTTTATATGTTTCTATTATACAAGCAATACAAACTCATTATGGAAAATTAGTTTTAAAAAAATCAGGAAATTTAAAAGAAGGGGAAAATATTCACCAGGCATTTAATATTTCTTTGTTTTCTTCCAACGTTTAGGCATAATTCTTTTCCTTCTTTTCCTCTTTTAACATAAACAGTTTTACATTTTGTTCTTCATGTAGTAAACGTGGAAGTGTTACATATAGACTGTTTTTAATGGCTATGTAATATCCTATTTTGTATATAAATATATGCGTAGATACCTGTATCTTAGCCATTGTTTAGCTGTTTCCATTTTTGCTACTACATGGATGTATATATAGAACACTGCCATGCATATGTTAGTACATTAAGTTTTTAATTTTCAAATTGTTTCTGTAGGGTACATTCCACAAAGTTAAATTTCAATAAGAGAATGTGGAGACCTTTAAAGCCTTCAATGCAGTTCGCCTCAGATTACTTCTGCAAAAGGATTGTATGCACCACCAAAAATCAGTGTATGATAATGCTCATCTCACAACACTCATTAGCATTGGTTAGCCTTATTAAAAATATTTTTTGCTAATTTGTGACACCCAAAATGGTATTATTATTATTATTTTACATCTTTATTGGAGTATAATTGCTTTACAATGGTGTGTTAGTTTCTGTGCTGTCCTTTCTCCACTGTACATTCCTGCCTCCCTTATCAAAATAAGGTGACCATATGTGCATGGGTTCATCTCTGGGATTGCCTTGCTTCTTCATCTGCTGTGTGTTTTTCTGTCTTCTCATTTTGCTTATCTTACTGTGTTTGGGTCTCCTTTTTGCAGTCTGCAGGTTCATGGTTCCCATTGTTTTCTGTGTCTGTCCCCAGTGGCTAAGGTTGGTTCAGTGGGTTGTGTAGGCTTCCTGGTGGAGGGGACTAGTGCCTGTGTTCTGGTGGATGAGGTTGGATCTTGTCTTTCTGGTGGGCAGGTCCACATCTGGTGGTGTGTTTTG
>NW_020173727.1:1329912-1330814 GCF_003031525.2 Neophocaena asiaeorientalis asiaeorientalis | reverse complement strand
AGTAGTAGTAGTAGTAGTAGTAGAAGAAGAAGAAGAAAGAAAGGAAGGAAGGAAGGAAGAAAGAAAGAAAAAGAAAGGAGGGAGGGAGGAAGGATGGAGGGAAGGAAGGGAAAAAGGAAAGAAAGAAGATAAAGTAAAACCAAAGTAAGATAAAATATAATAGAGTTATTAAATAAAAAATAATTATTAACAAAAAAAAATATCAGATGCAGGATACATCAAGTTGATTGTGGAGCTTTAATCCGCTGCTTCTGAAGCTGCTTGAAGAGATTTCCCTTTCTCTTCTTTGTCCTCACAGCTCCCAATGCAGCAGCCTTAGCGTTTCCTGCCCATCTCTGGGGTCCGCGCTTTTAGCCGCGGCTCGCACCCATTTCTGGAGCTCCTTCAAGCAGCGCTCTTAAACCCCTCTCCTCGCGCACCAGGAAACAAAGAGGGAAGAAAAAGTCTCTTGCCTCTTCGGCAGGTCCAGGCTTTTCCCCAGGCTCCCTCCCGGCTAGCCATGCTGCACTAACCCCCTTCAGGCTGTGTTCATGCTGCCAACCCCAGTCCTCTCCTTGCGCTCCAACGGAAGCCCGAGCCTCAGCTCCCAGCCCCGCCCGCCCTGGCGGGGGAGCAGACAAGCCTCTCGGGCTGGTGAGTGCCGGTCAGCACCTGTCCTCTGTGCAGGAATCTCTCCCCGCTTTTCCCTCCGCACCCCTGTTGCTGTGCTCTCACCCGCGGCTCCAAAGCTTTCCCCCTCCGCCACCCGCAGTCTCCGCCTGCGAAGGGGCTTCTAGTGTGTGGAAACCTTTCCTCCTTCACAGCTCCCACTGGTGCAGGTCCCGTCCCTATCCTTTTGTCTCTGTTTATTCTTTTTTCTTTTGCCCTATCCAGGTACGTGAGGGGTTTCTTGCCTTTTGGGA
>NW_020173727.1:1291894-1329875 GCF_003031525.2 Neophocaena asiaeorientalis asiaeorientalis | reverse complement strand
CCTGAGGCGCGCCGTGCGTTCTCCCGGGGAAGTTGTCCCTGGATCCCGGGACCCTGGCAGTGGCGGGCTGCACAGGCTCCCCAGAAGGGAGGTGTGGAGAGTGACCTGTGCTCGCACACAGGCGTCTTGGTGGCGGCAGCAGCAGCCTTAGCGTTTCCTGCCCATCTCTGGGGTCCGCGCTTTTAGCCGCGGCTCGCACCCATTTCTGGAGCTCCTTCAAGCAGCGCTCTTAAACCCCTCTCCTCGCGCACCAGGAAACAAAGAGGGAAGAAAAAGTCTCTTGCCTCTTCGGCAGGTCCAGGCTTTTCCCCAGGCTCCCTCCCGGCTAGCCATGCTGCACTAACCCCCTTCAGGCTGTGTTCATGCTGCCAACCCCAGTCCTCTCCTTGCGCTCCAACGGAAGCCCGAGCCTCAGCTCCCAGCCCCGCCCGCCCTGGCGGGGGAGCAGACAAGCCTCTCGGGCTGGTGAGTGCCGGTCAGCACCTGTCCTCTGTGCAGGAATCTCTCCCCGCTTTTCCCTCCGCACCCCTGTTGCTGTGCTCTCACCCGCGGCTCCAAAGCTTTCCCCCTCCGCCACCCGCAGTCTCCGCCTGCGAAGGGGCTTCTAGTGTGTGGAAACCTTTCCTCCTTCACAGCTCCCACTGGTGCAGGTCCCGTCCCTATCCTTTTGTCTCTGTTTATTCTTTTTTCTTTTGCCCTATCCAGGTACGTGAGGGGCTTCTTGCCTTTTGGGAGGTCTGAGGTCTTCTGCCAGCGTTCAGTAGGTGTTTTGTAGAAATTGTTCCACGTGTAGATGTATTTCTGGTGTATCTGTGGGGAGGAAGGTGATCTCCGTGTCTTACTCTTCCACCATCTTCCCGGAAGCCCCAAAATGGTATTATTATTTTAAGTTGCATTTATTCCATGGTTTGTGTGATTGGATACTTATTCATGTTTGTAAACGGTTGCATTTCCTCTTATGTATTGCCTCTTTACATTCATCCACATTTATGTAAGCCCAATCTAGCCCTGAGACCATCTGTGTTACAGATACTCACTGTTGGTGAGTCTCTTGTCATTATTCCATAAAGTTGATAAAAATGCCGTATATATTCTTACTACTCAATAGGCTGGACATTATGCTTCAGGCTATCTAAAATCGTTTATAACTTATACTATATACTTTATACTATATACTTTATACTGTATCCAGTATGTCATATTTAATATTAAATGCCAAGTTTAAAAATCTCAGTGCTGCCACTGCTTAGATAAGGATTCAGTAATCATAATTTCATGGTTGGACACCATCAACTTTGTAAATTGTGTCTTATGTATGAAACTTCTTAAACCATTATTATTGATCTAATCTGGGCTGCTTTTTATAGAATACAGAAAGCAGAATTATTAAATTTTCAACAGTTTTGGGCCTCATGTGAACTAGTAGAGCTTTATACATTACATTATTGTCCAGTAAAAACTCACTGTATTCTTATTAGAAAGGATGTTCTCTGGAGCTCTGTTTATATTCTTTGAGTTGTTGAGTCTCCTCAAAAGGAGTGGGGTTAAAGATAAGGGAAAAGAGAAAAATCTCTTGTTTGAAAATTCCTGTTAACCATGATCCATAAAAGGAAAATCTGAAAAGAATGGGTAAGAATATAACTTCAGGCACAAAAGTCAAATTAAGATGGGTCAAGGACTTAAATGAAAAAGGTAGAACTTTAAAACTTTTAGAAGAAAATAGGGAAATGCAAATTAATACCACATGACAAAATGTTCAAGTCTGGTAATAATATGAATTTATGAGAAGAGGGGGCAACAAGAACTGTCACTAAGCTGTAGTAGGAGTATATATTGATACAGCCATCTTGGAAAATAATTTATTACCTAATACATTTTAAAGTATATAGACCCTGCAGCCAGTAACTTTCCCCTAAAGAAATGCCTGTGCAAATATGCCAGAGAAAACAAATACAAGAATGTTCATGGAAGCATTATTTGTACCTGGTGGAGGGAGCTGAAAACAAACTAAAGGACCACCAATAGAATGAATCAAAACAAAGTAATTCCATACAATGGAATATTGTACAGGAATGAAAGTGATCTGTTCATGCGTCAATAGGAATGAATCTCAAATATAAGGTTAAGAATAAAAAACTAAGTTATCAAAGGTGGTGTGTGTATGTATGTGTAAATATATATGGTATTTGTATATAGCCTAAAAGCAAGCAAAACAACAATAATATTAGATACATGTGTAGCAAAACAAAAGCATAAGCATAATTCATATAAGAGTTAGGCTGGCAATCACTTCTAAGAGAGAATGCAATCCAGGAGGAGCCCTGGGTGCTTTAATGCTCCTGTTCCAGTTCTTAACTGGGTGTTAAGTACATAAGTTTTCATTTTGTAATTAAGATGTACATATACTTTATAATGTGATATATTTTACACGCTTCAAAGTAAAAGCTTTGATCATCAGCGGTTCTTAAACCACAATTCTCTTTCAGTAGCTCTAGGGTGCTTCAACAAGCATCATCAGACTGGGGTCCTGCTAGTCAAACAAACTCTCTAATTGTAGATGATCTTCCATTTGTGCAATGGGTTACTTAGTTTCTTCAAGTGGCAGATGATATGACAGTGCCTTTATTGAACAGCACAAACTGGATAGAAAGCAGTTATTATTTTTTATTTTTTCTTATTTAAGATTTTTTCCTATAAAAATAGTTCATATTCATTAAGGGAAAGTTGGAAAATTCAGGAGTGGTATAGCTTCTTTAAAATTACATTATGGTATCTTCTAAAAAGTTGGTTTATGAAAAGCCTTAATCATTACTTTTACCGTTATTAATTCAAAAAACTAAAATTTATAACTCTTGCTTCTTTATAATAAGACATTAGAGCATATCATTGCTAAGTAATCGTATGTTAGTTGATTGTCACCCAATCCTTGAATATATAAACTGAGGTTCCCAATTTACTGTCTGTTGCTAAGTCCTTTCCATTAGAAAATGGGAATGCTAATACCTTCTTCACAAAGTTACTGTTAATATTAAATTCTTGGTACGTTGATGTCAATATCATTTTTTTTACTTGCTGAAGTATGAGTATACCATTTATAACTTGTAGTATTTATGAATGTTTATTCTATTCTTTGAATATGACCCTAAAATATCAAGTCAAATGGCTGAATATAATTTCCTATAAACTATATGAATCTACAAGTTTCACAATCTCTATCCTTGGCATCATTTTGAAATCTATTCACAAAACTTATTTGAGCTGTCTGCAGAGAGTCTGAAACTGCTTACCCATGATGAGGTTTGTGATATTGGGTGGAGAATCAGTAAGTTTTTATATAAAACATAAGTTTACGCATAATAAAAAGCCAAAGCAATACAGAGAAAATAGACAAGTAATTAAACAAGAATGGAGATAAAAACATGAACAGTTTAGAGGTGAGGGAGGGAGACCAGGCTGTCAAGATCTAAAATTCACTTATTAATGCTTAAAAATCATTTTACCACATGGAGGAAGCTTTTATTACACAGAGCATTAGAGTGTAAAATAGGGATTTGGAAAGAATGTAGGACACATGGGTGTGTGTACATGTGGTGCTTCCTTTAAGGATCCCCAACAGCAGCAACAAAAAAGCCAGCCCTGTGAACACATCCCTTTCATAGAAAGCACTAATCTCTTTTTTTCAGTTCTCACAGTTTCCTTCCCTGGCAGGTATAGTATCAACAAAGTTTGCCTAAATTTTGTGGTTGGTGGTGAAAGAAATTGTATTAATGTATTTTATTTGTTTGATAGAGTGTTTGGGGGAAACACTGAATTAACATGCCTTCAAGCAATTTGTACACCTTCTAGTACTCAAAGCCCTCATCATTCAGAAGATTTGCAAACTTATATCCTTGGTTTCAGGACTCATTTCACTTTGGTCTCTTCTTTAGTGCTTTAAATAGATGTACTATTCTACCAAATATTGCTAAATCCTTGAAAATAGCTCACGCATACAGAAAATAACTAAGCTTATCTTAATAACTTACAATTTCTTGGGTCTCTGTTTGCTTGTTCTGGCTATGTTTTGGGAATCAGCTTTCATGTGGAAACTGGTTTATATATATTCCTGAAAGCTGTTTAATTCTCTGGGCTTAGTAATAGTAATATGAAAAATTACAGAGGTTAGAATGGCCAAAATCCTGAACACTAACAACACCAAATGCTGACAAGAATATGGAGCAACAGAAAATCTTATTCATTACCAGGAGGAATGCCAAATGGTACAGCCACTTTAGAAGAGAGTTTGGTAAGCATACTCTTACCATATGATACAGAAATTGCACTCTGTAGTATTTACCCAGAGGAGTTGAAAACCTATGTCCACAGAAAACCTGCACATGGATGTTTATAGTAGCTTTATTCATAATTTCCAGAACATGGAAGCAACCAAGATGTCCTTCAGCACATAAATGGATAAACTTTGGTACATGCAGAAATGGAATATTATTCAGCACTGAAAATAACTGAGCTATCGATTATTATGAAAAGACATGGAGGAATCTTAAATGCATATTATTAAGTGAAAGAAGCCAATCTGAAAAGGCTCTATATACTGGGTAAGTCCAACTATTGATATATGACATTCTGGAAAAGGCAAAATTTTGGAGATAATTAAAAAGTCAGTGGTTGCCAGGGGTTAAGGAGGAGGGAGGAATGAATAGACAGAGCATAGAGGATTTTTAGGGCAGTGAAACTATTCTGTATGATACTGTAGTGGTGGATATGTGCTATTATACATTTGTTAAAACCCATAAAATGTAAAACACCAAGCGTGTACCCTAGTATAAACTATGGACTTTGGGTGATAATGATGCATCAATGTAGAGTCATCAATTGTAATAAATCTACCACTTTGGTGGGAGATGTTGATAATGGGGGAAGTAGTGTGTGTTGGGGGGCAGGTGGTATATGGGAGGTCTCTGTACTTTCCATTCAATTTTGCTATGAACCAAAAACTGCTGTAAAACATAAAGCCTATTTAAAAAATAAATAAGTAACAAATGGCATTGAATAAATTTTGGCATGAAAATTTGTGGTGTTAGTGTTAGTAAAGCTAAGGCAGCAATTCTTAAATATATGTGAAGTCTTGAGAAGATATTAAGTCCTTCTGGAAAACTGCTATATGTCAGATTAAACACAACTCTTGTCTGATTCTTCTCTCCATCATTAGAAATGTTAAAAAAATACCAGTCTCTGCAATTCCCAAGATTTTATCACCATTTTCTCCTCTGCAGTCTGCCCTTCTCTAGTCAAAATTACATCTTATTTGTTTTACATAAAGAAACTCTTATACTTCCCTAGAAAATGTGAACAAATTTTACATTATAGTTCATAGACTTTGAAGAAAGACGTCATTCATAGAAATTGTGTTACAATTCACAGTAATTATTTGATTCCTTTAAAAAAAAAAACGATGTGCAATGTAATGTAGCTTCTTCATGGCCTTAAGATAGCCTCCATGGGATGAGAATTCTGTTTTTGCAACCCATCAGAGTCTTTGATAGCCTCTGTATGTCAAGCATTCATGTTCTTTAATAGATAGGAAAAATACAAATTATATTTATTTTTTGCAAAGGTCAAGATTTTTATTACTCAACTTTCAGTAGTACCTTGATTAGATCCTCAAGTTAGTTTCCCTGTTTCTTTTGTATTGTGTTAAATTACCTTCTTTTCTCCCCCTGTGGTTAACTACAAAGATTAGAAAAAATACAAAGTTAATAGAAGCATATGTCCATTAAGACACTTTTTTTTCAAAAGCAAAATTTCTAGCATGAGTTTCAGTAATATTTAATAGGATACATTGCTTTTCTTTGAAATGAGATCTAACCAAGTATTAATATTTGCTATGTAATACTCTTTGTGTGCCATGCGGTTCTTAAGAGTCCTTTCTTTGATCTTTTCAAAATACATTGTTTGCCAACTGTATAGATACAATGTACAAGGGTCTGTTCAGATAGCAGGTGATAATCACCCTGTGATCAGTGCTGGGGTACAACAGAACGAAAGACTGATTCCTTTCATGTAAGATTTCCTAGTAGAGGTGCTGCTTGATCTGATCTTAAAGGGAAAGTAGGAAGTAACCAAGTAAAGGGAGCCAGGGTCGGGGAGGTCTTTCCAGGCAGAGGTGGCAGCATGTGTAACAGCACAGGACCATTGAGGGAGGTGGCTCAATCCAGGAACTGCATTTTGGTTCAGTGAGAGCACATGGGTGTTGAGGTATTTACCATAAGTTGGAGAGAGAGAAGCAGATCCTGCAAGTAGCAGGGTCTCAAGGGAAGCTAGGCCTCTGGAGTGGAAAGTCATACATGCCTTACTCTCCAATATGTTAACTCTTAGGCTCTGTTTCTTCATCTGTAAATTGGTTATAATACCTTCCTCACCTTGAATACCTTGAATTGTGAGCATCAAACAAGATGTTCCACATGGAGGTGCATTATAAAGCACCACACACACAATCTAGACATTGAGTCAACTTTGAGGATGTTAACAAGGAAGATCTAAGAATTATTAATCCAAAAGAGCAAATAACAAAATCATTTATATTTGACTTTGCCTTATGTTAGAGGAGCCTTTGCAAATACTGATTTCCTTATCATGCTTGCCTGAGATTAAAATTCATTTGTAACTTTTGAACACTTGTAGACAGTAGTCTTTTATTTTTTAAATTCCATAAAAGAGCCATGTATATAATTCATATATGGATATTGAGAATTCTTCAAATGAAGCTGAAGGCCCCTTCATGGAATATTCTGGGTGGAATCATGACCCAAGCATCTAGGAGTTAACATCTGTACAGAAATAGCACCTCAACTACTGGAAAAGAAGTAGCCTGTTCACACAGCTTCATCCTAGAAAGACCTAAGGAATACAAAGGGGATCTTAACATGAATAGTGATTGTTTTAACTAGGCTAGTGTGGCAGCCACAAAGGTGCACTAGCCCTCGGATCTTCTTCTGGGAAAAAACTGTCCAGCTACAGGAGTACAGTTTACTGACAGCCTCCAACTGCAGCCCCTTCTGCATCTGCCACTAGCGTTCAAGCCAAGGTCACACTTTTCTGGGCAGTCCCCATTCAGTGACTGGGCATAGCAGGGTACCAGGGCCTGGCCGTCTCTGCCCAGTGCTGGACTTTGGAGCTCCTCACTGAGTAAGCCAAGACCTGGTCAGATCCCCAGGCTCTCCCTGCTTGCGCCTCCTGTCGTAGGTGTCAGATCTGCCTCACTCCTGAAATCTTTCCCACCCAGTCCAGCTCCCTCTTGCTCTAACAGCTGATACCCCTTCCAATAAGCCTCTTGCCCTCCCTACTCCATCTCAGCGTGTTTCCTGGAGAACCTGAACTAACCTAGGTGGATTGCCAGCCCAGATCACAAGCAGAGCAAGTTCAGGCCTTTGTCTCAGTCTGTTGGGGATTCTGGAGAGATTCTGCTATTCTCTGTGTGTGCAGGGCTTATAAATAGAAAAAACAAAACAAAAAAACCCAAAACCAAAACAAACAAAAACCTGACTGACTATAGGAAAGCCTAGTTTCACTCCTTCACCCATGCTAGTTTTCCCTGAATTTTCCTGACCACTCAGAGATGGTGCCACCAAGGAAATTTCTTTTTAGAAGCTCACTGAGGCCAAGTGTGAGCCCTTTTGGGCTATATCACGGTAGCTGTTGGCAGGAGAGGGGACTGCATGTCTTACCAGATGCCCAGTCTTTCTCACACCCTGGACCCTAGTCAAACCTCAGAGTTCCCAGAATGGAGAAAAGTCCTTTGTGAACCATAGCAGCCCAGGCATTCAAACCATCGAAGCTTAGTAAATTAAACACCGAAATTTGGTCACAAAATTACTCTAAGTCCAGTTATCTTAAATGAACAGTTGGTCTTTATTAGACACTCTCTACAATATTACGAAAAGCAAAGCTATCTTAAGCTGAAATATAATTCATGTTTATTCCCCATATTTAATAAAATGATTTGCTGCACTATAAAAAAAATTTCTTTTGGAATAAGTAGGAGGGAATGTCCACTAAAAAATTAGTGCACAAGATGTTTATATATGCCTAGTGCCATCTGCTGGCTATGAAATATTATAACATTTGTCATGAAACAGGTACAAAAAGTGTTACGGAGCTAGTCTGCATGTGTTTTAATAGAAAATGGGAGAACTCCAGGGAGAAATGAACAGAATTCAAGGACACGAACTACACTTTTTCAGTTGTGATTATCTCGCAGATAGTGATTGAAGAATAATTCCTGGCTTCTCTCCCTTAGCCACCACATCTCTGCTATTTCTTCCACCCAACTCCCACCTCCGATGCCTTAGAAGGTTCTGTCCAATTTTGTCCCTGCCTCCCTGTTCAGGACCATTGATACTCCCAACACGGCACTTTCACTTCAGCAACAATGAACTGCTTGAAATCCCCAGCGTCTCTTTTTCCTGCTCACACTCTCCTCTCAGTCTACTAGGGTCTTACCTGTTCTCCCACTTCCTCCTCTTGCTCATCCTTCACATCTCTGCTCAGAAGCCTCCTCCTCCTGGAAGCCAGTCCTGACCAGCTCCTCCATGGTCTGCTAGTGACACCCCACTTGCCATGTTTTTTGATCATTTATCTGATTACCCTTGGGAGTCTTTCACTGAGTTGGGAGCTACTTACATGCAGGATTTGTGTCATTTATTTCTGTTTTCCACCCAACACAGTACCTGGCACATAGTAAAAGCTCAGCAAATATTGCATGAAGGAATAACGTGGAAAATAACCAGAAAAATTTAAAGATAGAATGGTGAGTGATCCCTTTAGGTCACTTTTCCTGTTTACTGTCCCTACTATACAGCTAAATTATCCCCAAAGTGGCTCAACATATTCTTAATTATTTTTAAGTATCCAACACTGTATTAGGTGCTCTGGGGATCAAGTTCAAAATATTAGTATATAAATTAAGATGGGGTTTGAATCCCTGCTCTATCACTTACTAGCTGGGCAATTTATTTAACATTTTAAAGTTTTATCATCTACAAAATGGAGATAATAAAGGTATATCTTTTGAAGAAAAAAATGAGGTAATACATGTAAAGCATATAAAACAGAGTAAGTGGCCAGTTAAGCTGTTTGCTGTTCTTGTTGTTGTTGTTCTTGCTAAAGTCCAGGAACAGATTGAAGATCAGCGCAGCACAGAGCAACTGCTGCTTGGGTGGGGTTTCTATTCTCCACTCAATATTTTCTTTATTCCTTAGGGACTGTCTGTCCCCTCTAGAGTCTGTTATCAATATTTTGCTATGTCAATTTGGGGAATCTTTGCTACTGCGTTGTTTCTTTGGTCAGGGCTAATTCTGTGTCTTTAATTTTAAAAAGCCATTATGCTGGAAACAGAATATGCACACAGCCTAAATATATGACTGTATGGCTTATACCACAAAATAGCTGGTAACTAAAGTGTAGTGGTATCATGTTGCTTTAAGTTTTAAAATAACTCAGAATTTACTCAGTGGGCTTTCCCTTCAGGTGTAAAGTAAGAAACCCAACAGTCTCAGGCCTCCAGAGTTCGGCTTCTGATTAACTTCTCACCAGTAAAGGCAAAGCAAATTGAAAAAGAAAAATAACTGCTTTTCAGATGGAAATGAATACCATCAAGGGAGTTGATGTCCTGTGTACATATTTTACCTAATGTCACAGGCTAGTCGGGTGGAGAATGGCAAAGGTGGCTGTTTCGGTTTACTTCTAGATGGAGTTTGCAAATATTTTTCTAAATTCCTGTTCTTGTAGATGACTTTACCTTGAGAGAGTCAGATATAAAAAAGGCAAACAGAGGCAAAGATTTGTGGCTTGGTTCTTTAGTAAGTAGTTCTCGCTCTTTTTCCTACCTCTCACTCCTGCTGCTGGAAGCAAGGTGAGGAGAAGGGAAGGGATGGTGGAAGAGGGGAAGATGTGGAGGGAAAGGTAGGAGGGGGTTGGTGGTTGAGGCAGATGAAAGACAGTAGTTGTCTGGGTTGTCTCCTGTTGGAACCGCTTCCCAGAAGCCCCTTTTCACTTAATTGGGTAAAGCCATGACGTGGACAGTCATAGTATAAAACTTGGCTTGTGAGACCAATCTCTCAGATTATCTGCTTAGGCTGGGGATTCAATCTTAACCTACCCAGGTTTTCAACACTGCTCACTGTATTGACCATGGCTGTACTTACCACAACAGGTGATTTTTTTCTGGGCATTATTTTCCTACTATTACCACCACCCAAGAGAAAAGAAACTTAAACTTTGACTTTACAATATTTTAGCTAATGCCACTTTCTCATCTTAGGTGGTTTGTAATTATGGATTGACACACACTCACATGAAATGATATTCTTTGTTAGATAATTTCATACTTACAAATCTTCTGACATGCACACAAATCCATCCTCATACTGGATGTGTCCACAGCCCTCCTGAGCCAGGAGTAAGGTCATAGAGAAGTAGAAAGAGACCCTCAGGGCTTCCCTGGTGGCGCAGGGGTTGAGAGTCCGCCTGCCGGTGCAGGCGACGCGGGTTCGTGCCCCGGTCCGGGAGGATCCCACATGCCGCGGAGCAGCTGGGCCCGTGAGCCATGGCTGCTGAGCCTGCACGTCCAGAGCCTGTGCTCCGCAAAGGGAGAGGCCACAACAGTGAGAGGCCCGCGTACCGCAAAAAATAAATAAATAAATAAAAAGAAAGAGACCCTCAATGAGGAGAGATTGTTTTGTCTAGAACCACCCCCTCCTGCAGGAAAATGAGCATTATTGTTAAGGCAAGAAATTTGACATTATAACAATTTTTTTAACTGTCTGAGTTTATGGCAGCATCAGACATTAGAAGATAAATATGAGGGCTTCCCTGGTGGCGCAGTGGTTGGGAATCTACCTACCAATGCAGGGGACACAGGTTCGAGCCCTGGTCCGGGAAGATCCCACATGCTGCGGAGCGACTAAGCCCGTGCTCCACAACTACTGAGCCTGCGCTCCGGAGCCTGCGAGCCACAACTACTGAAGCCCGTGTGCCACAACTACTGAAGCCCGCGCACCTAGAGCCCGTGCTCCGCAACAAGAGAAGCCACTGCAATGAGAAGCCCGCCCACCGCAATGAAGAGTGGCCCCCGCTCTCAGCAACTAGAGAAAACGCGCGTGCAACAGCGAAGACCCAATGCAGCCAAAAATTAAATAATTTTTTTTTAAAAAAGAAGATAAATACGAGAGTTCAGTAAAAGTATACAATGACTTTTCACAAAGTCACCTATTCAGTTCTCCAGATCAGAAAAATAGGCAGGAATAAAATTTCTGCTTCCTCCTTTACGTCTCCACTGTAGTGATGAAGACTCCCACTGCAGGATCAACAACATTTTGGTGGCTTTCACTCTGTTAACCTTCATTTTGTTTCCAACCCTTTCGAGTTGGAGCCCAACAAGGGTCTTCCTGCCCGGTGCTGCTCACACCAATAGAATATGACCGAGTTTGGTTCGGAAGCAAAGGAAAGCTTCATTCTTTAATCAGAGAACGGAGAGGTGCGAGCTTGTGTTCTAGGTTCGTGCTCTCCAGACAGGGCTGCCTTATAGGGTCTGGGGGTGGTGGGTAGGGAGGTCTCGCCGGGCAGTTGCAGTCACGCTGCTCGGGGCTCCAGCTCGCAGTGCCGGGCGCAGTGTCTCTGCACACGGCCCGCTGCTGCTGTCTTGAGTTGAGTGTCAGTGCTCAGCGCTTCAGCACATCGGTTCGTGCTGGGAACACTAATCTGACATGTTAGGTGCAAGGCCTCTGCATATGACCACATACAGGCAAGTGGAACTAGACTAAGCACAAAAGAAGAGGTTAGGTCTTATCATCTAGATTCCATCTTATTTTTCCCGGGGTCCCCAGGGGGCTTTGCGACCCCGGGGGCTTTGCTGTTGAAAGTTTTCCCTAGGGGTACAAAACATGCCTTAATAGGAAAACATTTCTTTGCATGCCCAAGACCTAGCTCAGTGCCTGGCTTTCATAAGTACCTGGTAAATATTTTCAGAATGAATTTATATATACAAACAGGTCCCACGTGCATGGTTTCCATGGAGAACCAGAACTGGGCAAATAAGGGAAATCAATGGGGTCTTAAAATTAAAAAAATAACTGAGCATATTACAATATTGCTCAGATGGAATCCACTCTTTCATGATGGATGTCTATCTTTTCTGTTTGCAGCTACTTCTCTCTTACCTGACCAGCAGAAGCCTCTTTTGCAGGCAACTCACTCTAGTTCAGATCATCTCTAAGGCCTTTTGGCTCTTAAATGCCCATCATCTGTGAATGACTCATTGCTACTGACACCTTTACTTCAGGGGGAGGAGAAAAGTGAAGCAGTTTAAAATACACAAAAATGTCAAAATGGCAGAAAATCTTAGATTCAGGTGGAAAGTACATAAGTGCTGGAGTTCTAGAGAAGTCTATCTTCACAGGAAATTTTAGGAGATAGATGAAATAATGAAAATATTTATTGTTGCAAAACAAAAGTGAAAATGGTTAGCAAATAGACTGTCTAGCAGCATATGCTGTCAGTCATTTGAAAAGTAAGGAAGTTTCCATTCAATATGTTTTCAAGGAAGGCCTTCAAGAAGTTTATGTTGGTGACTTTTTTTAATAACACACATAGACCCTGAATTCAATCCAGTTTAACTCAGTTAAGTAGTTTGTAAGCACTTCTTACATGGCTGGTGACAGAAGGGGCAGTGATCAGGACAGTATATTAACCATGATTTTTATTTTCTACATTTTGATGCTTTGATATCTGGGGACTTGCTGACCCAGGAGGGACTGGGTCAGGCCCTCCCTCCCAGGGTTAGCTAATTTCTAGAGATCTCAAACAACTGCAAGCACACCTTTCATATGCAAACGAACCAATCCTGAGTCCATACCTCCAGGTGTCTTTTTTTTTTTTAGCAATACAGATACAGTTTTATTTTCCTTTCCATTTCCTCCCTTCATTTAATTTTTTTTAATTTTTATTTTATATTGGAGTATAATTGATTAACAATGATGTGTTAGTTACAGGTGTACAGTAAAGTGATTCAGTTATACCTATACAAGTATCCACTCTTTTTCAAATTCTTTTCCCATTTAGGTTATTACAGAATATTGAGCCGAGTTCCCTGTGCTATACAGCAGGTCCTTGCTTATACGATCTCAGATTCCGGGCCATTACCCACCCGCCCTAATCACCACAGGGCCAGGTTCCAGACAACTAGGGACAGCCCCTATACCCCAGCGTCTACTAGCCAATCCTAGACTTATTTACCCTACTTTGCCTGTTTCTTCCCACAGAAACCACAAGCAAGCCTCTTGCATGTGTACATTCCCCCCACCTTCCTCTGCCTCCTGATGGGCCTTGATGCTTCTCCATGTGGGTGCATAGAGTGCCCTCTCCTCTTGGGAGCTGTGAGTAAACTTCTTTTTTCATGACAGTCATTGCCGCGTCTGTGTGTCTTACCTTAGATGTTTAAAACAAATCCAGAGGCCAAAATCCAGAGCAGTGACAACACCAAATGCTGGTGAGGATATGGAGCAACAGGAACTCGTTCATTGCTGGTGGGAACGCAAAATGCTCCAGTCACTTTGGAAGACTGTTGGGCAATTTCTTACAAACACACTCTTACCATACGATCCAGCAATTGCACTCCTTGGTGTTTACCCAAGGGAGTTGAAAACTTAGGTCCGCACAAAACCCTGTACATATTTATAGCAGTTTTATTCATAATTGCCAAAACTTGGGAGCAACCAAGATGACCTTAAGTAGGTGAATGGATAAATAAACAACCAGATAATGGAACAGTATTCAGTGCTAGAAAGAAATGAGCTATCGAGCCATGAAAAGACATAGAGGAACCTTAAATATATATCTCTAAGTGAAAGAAGCTAATCTTAAAAAGCAACATACTATATGATTCCAACAGTATGATACCAGGAAAAGGCAAAACTATGGAAACAGTAAAAGGTTCAGTAGTTGCCAAGGGTAAAGGTGTGGGGAAAGAGGGATGAATAAATGGAGCACAGAGGATTTTAGGGCAATGAAAATACTCAGTATAATACTATAATAATGGATATAAGTCATTATATATTTATCCAAATCCATAGAATGTACAATACCGAGAGTGAGCCCTAATGTAAACTATGGACTTTGAGTGATTATGATGTGTCAGTGTAGGTTCATCACCTGTAATAAATATTCCCCTTTGGTGGAGGATGTTGATATTGAGGGAGGCTGTGCCTGTGTGGGTGCAGGGATATATGGAAATCTCTGTACCTTCCTCTCAATTTTGCTGTGAACCTAAAACTACTCTAAAAAATATATACATGTGAAAGACCTTGTAACCAGCACTTACAAAGAATTCTTGCAACTCAATAATAAGACAAACAACCCAATTTTAAAAATGGGAAAAAAATCCCGGATAAACTTAGAAGAGACAGATAGTGGTAACCTTGAAGAACTAGCCTAAAAACCGTGGCAAATTGTCTTCTTGATCCTTTCTTCTCTATCTTAGCAATGGTCATGCTGGAAGAGCATGGACAGGCAGATCTGGGTTGGAGCCATGGCTCTGCCACTTAATAGCCATTTGGCCTTAGGTAATTTAATCCATATGAACATCCATTTAGTCATTTATAAAATGAGGATAATACTGCCTATCCCACAGGCTCCTGTGGAGATTAAACGCCATATATATCAGGGAGTCTTTAAAGTAGGTGCTTACTAAAAAGCTATTTTGTGGTAGTTGCAGCTGATACATTTTTTCTGAGGAAATCATCACCACTTCCATATGGCTCTGATAAAATGAAAAATAATAGATGTGATGGTTTGAGAGTAAAAGAGATTAGGACTTATGAGTGAAGGCATACAGAGATTGCAACAATAAAGGAACAATAAGAGTTATTTGGTAAGGGACATTTTAATGATAATACTTTAAAAGTGAGATCATGGCAGTAGAAGATGTGATAGAGGCTACCTACCAATGAGGACAAATGAGTAGGAACTTTTGTTTTCATTGGCTTAGATAATTTGAATACCCGTAGGCAAATCTACTGTGCCTTGATAATTCCATCAGTAAAATGGAAATAATAATGGCTAATGTGGCCTTTTTCAATCAAAACTTGAAAAGTCAGTCACCTCACTCTCCTACAGCCCTATGGGCAGCCAGCTCCTGTTGATGCCTTCAGGAAAGCTTGCTTTGTCCTTTCCTTTCCTACTCAGATACACAACCCTCATTAGCTTCCTTTTCACTTTGTATAAGGACAATGGGAGGAACTTACCTTGTGCCCCTGCCACCAGCAATTCCTCCCTTTGTACCATCTTCTATCTCATAATGGATTAATCTTCCTAAATACTGGCTGCCATACATTCAGGCTACATTTCTACTCTGAACTTCCCATTGCTTCCCACTCTTCACAGGGCAAATGTCTTTACTTGACACTGAAGACCTTTTCACAGTGCAGTCTAGGTCTACCTTTCCAGTCTCATCTCCCACTGCTCACCTAAACAAATTGAACCAGAAGACTTTGCCCTGTCTTCTCAGCATGTCCACATTTTGGTTCACACGAATTTCTCTTTGTTTTCTCCAATCTCTCCACTACCAATTCCTACCTACGTTTGAAAGTCCAGCTCAAATATTCCCACTTTGGAGCCTTTCTTGTCACTTAATGTGAACTCTTCCCCAAATCACTATAATACTTCTTGTGCCACACAGCATATTTGATATTTTACTGGCTGTACTTTACATTAGCTTTATATTCACTAACTTATCCCTGGGACTAAATCCTCAAAGATCCAAGATCATAGTAGGTTTTTAATATTGCCTATGCATTTGCCCTTTGGCAACCCATTTCCACACAAAGGAAGGTGACAGACATTCTTGACCAGAACATAGAGCAGTGAAATGACACACAACGACCACGCCTGGGGAATACCTAGACTGAGTGGGTTAAACAACAGAAACTTAATTGTCTCACCGTTCTGGAGGCTAAAAGTCTGAGATCAGTGTTGGCAAGGTTGCTTTCTTCTGAGGCCTCTCTCCTGGGCTTACAGGTGGCCGTCTTCTCCCTCTGACTTCACATGGTCTCCCCTCTGTATGTTTCTGTGTTCTAATCTCTTATTCTCATAAGAGCAGTCATACTGGATTAGGGACTACCCTAATGACCTCATTTTACTTTAATTACCTCTTTAAAGACCGTGTCTCCAAATATAGTCACATTCTGACGTACTGGGGGTTAGGACTCCAACATATGAATTTCAGAAAGACGTAATTCAACCCATAACACCTACTTAACAGCATGTGTTTTATAAAGAAGAAGGAGAAGGAGAGTGAGAAGGAAAAGGAGAGAGGAAGGGAGAGAGGGAGGCAGGGAGGCAGGAAGGAAGGAAGGGAGGAAGGAAGGAAGGGAGGGAGGAAAAGGAGGAGAAAGGAGGAGGGCCTGTTAGCAATGTATAGGATAGAACTTCTTTTCTTTAAAATTTGAAGTTTGATGGTTTTACAGTCATTAAAAATAGTTTTGACACAAAGAATGCCATCAAACTTAGACCTACATGGGACGTGAATGACACAAAGCATGCCGAAGAGAAGGAGCTGAGTGATCCATATTTAAAAGAACTATCCTCTCCTTTAAAGGGAGGGGAAATGAGAATATAATGCCTAGGGTTGTTGCAAATACTTTTGCTCAAGTTAATGCTATAATGAACTTTTTACACTTCTTTTTCTATGTGTGTCCAATCATTCTTAACTCTACCTTTATTAACTTCATAAAGTTGATTGGAGAGCCTTTCCTTTCCGGTGTTATAGATTGATGACTCCATCCTACTAATGCAGTCATTATTCTAGTGCCCAGGCAAGGGGTCTTACTCTTATGACTCAGTGTAAGGTCCCTCTCTACCTAATCTCGATCTGATGCTCCGTGTGGCAGTACCATTAAAGGCCTTTCCATCTCGGAGAGTAAATGTGAACTAACTCAAATCCAAAGACAATTAAAAACTTTATCATTATTGGTTATATCCACAAAACCGTTGACCATAGTTTTAATGTGAATGTCTGTTCAGACACAAAGAGCTCATCAGTTGAGTAGAGGAAACCAGAACAATCAATTTATTTATTCCACTGTTTTAATAGATGGGTGTACAACAACCAGCATCCAGTCATCTACTGAATAATACAAGATATTAATATTTACCTTTGAGGGAAGCAGAATTTATACTGTGCAATCTTTCTCTCTTGTGTAAATAAATTAGAGGCTTAGGAAATAAAAGGACAGGTCAGGCAGAGTAAAAGCAGGGTAAGTAATTCAGGTAGGGCCAGTAGTCCATGGATGACCACCAAGTTTAGGTGAAAGTAAAGAATAAATCTGAATGTGAGTGCTGGGACAAGGACAGATTCTTTAAGTTATGGCCTCAGTGATGTGTGATTAAGAAAGGTGAGTCTGATAGGGATCAGACTTGTGGTTGTCAAGGGAGAGGGAGGGAGAGGAATGGACTGGGAATTTGGGGTTGGTGGATGCAAGCTATTACATTTAGAGTGGATAAACAACAAGGTCCTACTGTACAGCACAGGGAACTCTATCCAGTCTCCTGGAATAAACCATAATGGAAAAGAATATTTAAAAAAGAATGTCTATATGTGTGAAGCTAAGTCACTTTGCTGTACAGCAGAGATTGGCACAGCATTGTAAATCAACTGTACTTCAATAAAAGAAAAAGAAAAAAGAAAAGTGAATCTGAGGAAGATTGGAAACCAGGCCAAGAGTCATGGAGGACATGGACAGGCATATACTCCTAAGAATAATAATAGTAATAATGATAACAATAAGCCATCACTTATAGGCCTACTCTGCACTGTGTCACTTTATACATCAGCTATTTAATCTTTAGAACAACTTAGTAATGTTTCACAGGTGAGAAACTTGGATATCAGAGATGTCAAGTATCTTCCTAATATCCCTTAGCTAGAGAGGAGCAAGGCTGGAAATTAGATTCAGGTCTGTCTGATCCACAGATACAATCATACAGAAAACAAACTGCCCTAGATGGGGAGACAAAACTAGAGATCTAGAAAGTAAGGGACCCAGGAGTTGTCATTTTATATTTGGGACCGGGTAGTGAAAGAAATGAAGGATGAGGAATAACTGCTGAGAATAAGAGCCTTGGAACTTTTGCAAGGGAAAAATAAGATAGATCTACCCAGGAGTTAAAGAAATTGGGTTCCAAAGATCATCTCAAGAATTCCTTCAAAAATTACTGACCAAGTAATTGACCCAGCTCTTCTCATCCCAAACTTTCTCAGGGTTGGTGTAAGCCTGAAGGTGTAGGCCTGGGGATGCAGGGCAGGGCTGAATCTCGGGGTGGGGAACGAGTCTCGACTGGTACAACAGTGGAGAGGGAAAGGAAGGCAGGCACATGGGTCATTCTGTACACCCAGGAGCTCCAGCCCATAGCGGGATTCCTGTTCTTTCTATTCCTCATTAAGAAGTGACTCAGTGGGGAGCTGCAGACACTCACAGAGTCCCACAGCTGACTCCGTGCCGGGCTTACTGGCAGACTTGAGGGATCCTGCTTCCTCTTGGGGAAGTTCAGGTTTCTGCTGTCCAAACTATAGGCTTCCCTTCTGGGTCAAGCACAGGAACAAAACGTTGAACAAAAGTCAAGGGCACAGGCCTTTGAGCATTTCCTGTTTATTTGTTTACTGGTGCGCATTTGCTGGAATTTAAAATGCTCTGGAGGAAATCAAGTTCCCATCAGAGGCAATTTCGTGACAGTATGAGTTGTGTGTGCGATTCCGTGTAGCTCCTGAGGGTGTGGAGCTGTTCCTGGTGATACGATGAATGATATGCATTCAGCCGGACAGGGCAGGTGCTCACTTTAGAACATGGGTGAGTGGCTGACGTGACATCTTGCTGATCTCTCTCCAAGGCAAAGTTCCCCAAGTACGTAAAAGACTTGGAAAATAACATACAATTGCCTTGCACTCATAAACCAGCAGAATGTAAATGCTTTGTTTTTTAAAACTAAAAATTCTTTTTGAGGCTTTTGCTCCACAATGGATGGAAATGATATGGCAGTGGGGGAGCACAGTGATGTCAGTGAAGCGTGGCACACCATGCATTTCACCGTTAATACAGCCAGAGATACAGAGGAAGTCTGAAAACCTGTTCTTAAGTGATGTCTTAATGCAAAAATAAAAATGAGTGCTTATAAATGTGTATTGAGCTGTCTGCTAGGCAGCTGAGGGCAATTGAGATCGGAACGGCCACTATGAGTCTGGGTTGACTCAGATTCTCCATTTCAGCTTCTTCATGATGACTAGTAATTTTAGGTTGAGTAAAGAGACACTTGGCTTTAGTTTACCTGTCTCTGAAGTAGAGAATACTCAGTGTGACCATGTCCGGTAGCTCCAGGACACTGGTGTTTGTGAACTGTTGACCCTTTCTTAGGAATGAGAGCCTGTGATTACAGGATAGTTCTCAGAGATATGTGATAGATTATTATTATCAGACACGGTTAACAGACAAGAAAATTGCTGGCACTCATGCCAAGAATCTGAAAGTTATTTTTAAGGCAAAATCATACTATTTAAAAAAATATATCACATTCCTGCCATGTGCCAGAAAATGGAAGGAGCTCAGAGGGCAGTGATGAATTCTCTGCCCTCAGGGACCCTCAAGGAGGAAACAGACAAATAAACCAACAATTACACCTAGTATTACAGGCACCGGTATATTTCCAGAATGTGAACATAAGCACAAAAACACATATGAACACTGGATGGGACACTGGATCATTATGACTCATGGGAGGTTGAAGCTACCAATTTGCAAAGGAGCTGCATGTGGACTAACAGACAACACCCCCCTGATGAAGTTCTCAGCACCTCTCCTAGCAAAAGCAGAAGTCAGATTCCCATGTCTCCACAATTCCCACATAGTCAGCATTTTTAAAAGCCTTCCCAGGGCTTCCCTGGTGGTGCAGTGGTTGAGGGTCCGCCTGCCGATGTAGGGGACACGGGTTCGTGCCCCGGTCCGGGAGGATCCCACGTGCCGTGGAGTGGCTGGGCTCGTGAGCCATGCCGCTGAGCCTGCGCGTCCGGAGCCTGTGCTCCGCAATGGGAGAGGCCACAGCAGAGAGGCCCGCGTACCAAAAAAAAAAAAAAAAAAAGCCTTCCCAAAGAAGGAAGGACAGGGAGATGCAAGTTATATATAGAATTCAATAATAATGAGGTATTAATGTTTCTGCAGCTGCTATTGCTGGTCAAGGTGAAGTAAGCCCTCTACACGCTCTTTCTCTCACTAATTATGGCTAAAACCAATACAGTAAAACACAACTACTTAAGGAATCTAAAAAATAAGCAATAGGAGAGAGGTTGAAGAGGAAAGTCAAAAATTGAAGAAAAACCAGTATTTTGGGTTGTTTCTCCTCCTTTATTTCACTCCTCTCACGGGAATGTGGCCCCAGTTATGGAACTGGGCAGCAGACACAGACATCAGAACTCTGAACCTATCTTTTTCAACCAAAGCAAGAAAGGGGGCCCCCTGCAACCTGAAAAATGTGGAACACATCTCAATTTTTTCCTCTTCTTTTTCTCCTACTTCTAACACAAAGGTGGTCCCAGTCTGGAACTTCATGGCAGTGGCCATGGCATGAACACCTAAAGCACTGAGGAAAAAAAAAAAAAGTAATTTAGTCTCTCTGGTCAGAGGATCTGGCAAAAGGGTTCTCTGTGTTCCAAAGAGTATGGAAGAAATCTCTATTACTGTTTTCTCTCTCTTACCTTGCTGCTTTGCCCTGAATGTAGTGTCAGTCACATGCAACTGTAGAACAGAGTGATCCAAATAAGTGCTATGAGGAGCCCATCTTTCCAGCCAAAGGAACCCGGTACTGATGGCCCTGGGAACTGGAGAGAGTGCGGGAAACCCTGGAGAGGCCAGAATTGTACACTAATTCTGTGTACAAACTAACACAAGTTCTGGGCTTAGTGCCCAAGCTGGACATGCATGAGTCAGACCCAAAGCAACATCACAACCACTTTGAGACCTGACCTGAGATGAGACCACTGTTCCACAGAACTTGTGATTTGTACCTATTGAGGTTAATTAGTTGCTAAAACAAACAAACAAAATTAATATTCTCCAGATATTTTTCTGGGGAAAACTCCAAAAATCTCCAGAGGATGTGAACAGGACCCAGACTCCTACAACATAATACCAAATTGTTTAGAATACAATCTAAAACGAGTTAACAAAAAAACAGGAAACCGACTGGTTCTCAGGGAAATTCTATCGACAGATGCCAGTCCACTCCAAAACAGCAAAAGTCACATTCTTTTAAAGTACCTATATGGGCCATATTCTGGGCCATTAAATAAACCCTAAATTTTAAAAAAATAATTGAAAACACACTAAATATGTTGACAGTAATAAGTTGGTACGATAGAATTAAAGAAAAAAATCAAAAACAGAAAGATAGCCAGAAAAGATCCAAACATTTGGAAACTAAATAACACTATTCTAAATAGTCCGTTGATCAAAGAAGTAAGGGAAGTTTTGAGGGAAATAAGAAAATATTTTTAAATGAATAACAATGAAAATATAAGTTACAACAATTGGAAGTGCTTAGAGAAAAAAAATTATAGCATCAAATGCTCATATTAGAAAATAAAGTCTCAAATCAATAGTCTAAGCTTCCACATTAAGAAATGGGAGGGCTTTCCTGGTGGCACAGTGGTTAAGAATCCTCCTGCCAATGCAGGAGACATGGGTTCGATCCCTGGTCCAGGAAATCCCACATGCCACGGAGCAACTAAGCCCATGTGCTGCAACTACTGAGCCTGAGCTCTAGAGCCCGGGAGCCACAGCTACTGAGCCCATGTGCCACAACTACTGAAGCTTGTGCGCCTAGAGCCCGTGCTCTGCAACAAGAGAAGGTACCACAATGAGAAGCCACGCACCTCAACAAAGAGTAGCCCCCGCTCACCGCAACTAGAGAAAGCCTGCACGCAGCAACAAAGACCCAACGCAGCCAAAAATAAAAATAAATAAAATAAATAAATTAAAAAAATTTTTTTAAGAAATTGGAAAAGAAGAAAAAGCTAAACCAAAAGTAAACAGAAGAAAGGAATACATAAAGATAAGAGCAAACATCAATGAAAGTGAAACCAGAAAAACAATAAACAATGTAAATGAAAATATCAACAAAATGCATAAAGCTCTAGCTAAATTAACAAAGAGGGGTGATGGGGAGCAAAAACTACCAGTATCAGGAATAAAAGAGTAGATATCACTAGGAAGGCCACCAGGGGGTCCAGTGTTCTCAGGGGACCTAGGTCCTTTGGAGACACTGGAGGTTCACTGAAGGAGGTATCAGGACCTTGGAGTTCAGGATGAAGCACACACTCAAGGAGGGGCCATGGACAGTTACAGCAGACCCCCAGAAAGGTGCCAGAGTAACCAGTGGATGGAGCCTGGGTCCAGGGCCAGTTTAGGGGCCATGTGGGAGGAACATGTGGCCAGAACTGTGTTACGCTGAGTCACACTTAGCCTAGCTCTTGAGGGAGTTCTAATAACTCTCATGACACCATGAGGTGTGACCATTTACAAGCAAAGATTCCCTCAGGGGACATAGAGACAGCGAATCTCTGGGAAGCATGGACTTTTGATTGAGCCAGAGTTGGGTTTGAGGTCTGGCCACTTCCTAGGGCCAAGTAAGCTCCGGTCACCTCCGCTGCAAAAGGGAAATCCTGGGACAGTGAGGAGAGAGAGTGGCTGGACCCGTGCCTGGCATTAGTGGGGTGCTCACTACATACTGGTTTCCTTCCATCCGCCTGAGAGGCCAGGCTTCTCATTTATCAGAATTGTCACTTTGGGGCAGAAAGAGCCCAGTCCCAGCAGGAGCTGGGCAGAACCTGGGGCAGCCACAGTGGCCAGTTCCTGGAGGATGGAGATGCAGGTGGGGTGCTCCATAGAACAGGCCCGAAGCAGTGGTTGGCGGGGTCTGAGCCTAAATGACCAGCAGACAAGGAGTGGACCTACAGCAGCCTGTTTGCACAGGCAGAAGAGCCTGCTGGAGGCGACGCCGGCTGGGCCCGCTATGGGATGACTCTGTAGGGAGCTGAACAGACCCGCAGGGGAGAAGACCTCCCAAGAGAAGAGGTTTGAGGGCAATAAACTGGCCCTGACAGCAAAGCCTTCACTGCTGAAGACAGTGAAGAATCCAAGTCCTGTGTAAAGGTAGTTACTCATCCCCAGCCCAGCCCAGCCCCTGGGATGCAGGTGCTTGTCTGTTTCCTAGGGAGAGTAAAGACAACGTCGACACCTTTTTTTTTTTTTGCGGTACGCGGACCTCTCACTGCTGTGGCCTCTCCAGCTGCAGAACACAGGCTCCGGATGCACAGGCTCAGCGGCCATGGCTCATGGGCCCAGCCGCTCCGCGGCACAAGGGATCCTCCCGGACTAGGGCACGAACCCACGTCCCCTGCATCAGCAGGCGGACTCCCAACCACTGCGCCACCAGGGAAGCCCGACACCTTTTTAAAAATGATGATTCTGTCTGTAAATTTCTAACACAGGAGGTCACAAGCAGCCCTTCTCAGCATCCCTCCCACAGCTGGTAACACAGAGCTGGTCCTCTCCCCACACCTTGTTGTCAGCTTTGCTCAGGACATCAGAGCAGGTGGGTGGCAGAGAGGTTGGACCTCCCCGTCTCCATCAGGTGTAGCTTCCCAGGCCATGGCAGCTGAAGGCAGGGCATTCTGGTGATAGGCAGGGCACAGGCAGACCTGCAGGGCAGGCAGCGGGCTAGTTCTTAGACACCTGAGAGACACGTCCGGGGAGTCCCAGAAATGGCGTGGAACTTACAGTGAAGGATGCCTGAAGGTCCTGGAGATGTGAGCCAGCCAAGCAGTCAATGAAATTTAAGTCGTCCAGTAAGTTTGACCTCATTTGTATCCTCCTGGTAGAGAAGGCTTGGAAAGATAAGGCAGAAGAGTAAAGATCAATAATTAGCATTTATTGAGCCTCTATCATGGGCCAGGCACTATGCATAATATTCTAAACATAATTTTTACTCCTTATCACAATGCTGAATCATCCCTCTTTTTCTTTCCCTCCTCCTTTTTTTTTTAAAACATTTTATTTTTTAAAATTTATTTATTATTGTTGGCTGTGTTGGGTCTTTGTTGCTGCACGCTGGCTTTCTCTAGTTGCGGCGAGCAGGGACTACTCTTCGTTGTGGTGCGCAGCCTTCTCATTGCGGTGGCTTCTCTTGTTGCAGAGCACGGGCTCCAGGTGCGTGGGCTTTAGTAGTTGTGGCTCGCGGGCTCTAGAGCGCAGGCTCAGTAGTTGTGGCACATGGGCTGAATTGCTCTGCGGCATGTGGGATCTTCCCGGACCAGGGCTCGAACCCGTGTCCCCTGCATTGGCAGGCGGATTCTTAACCACTGCACCACCAGGGAACACCCCCCTCCTTCTTCTTTATGTACAGGAATTCCTTGATTAAAGGAAACATAGAAATCAGGTTTGACTTACAGGACAATCTGAGGATGCTGGGTGAGTGCTGGTCACCCAGCAACCCTGAGCTTATTACAAGTAAAAATGATTTTTGTATATTTTATGCCTTTTTACCAATCTATTTGGAAGAAGCAGGTGAAAGTTTGCAATTTTAACAGAGAATGTTTACTTTAGAACAGAAGCTAGGTTAAAAGATCAGCTGGGGCCCAGAACACACATATTTCCTGCAGATCCAGCCAAACGTGAGACCAGGGACTGGACATAATTCATCAGAGCCAAGCTATATTCTGCAGGCAGGCTGTATGGTACCCACATACCTTTGCAGTACTGTCTGCCTTCAATGGCAAACACAGCCAACCAACTCATCAGAGAAGGACTAGAGGGAAAGCCAAGGCTGACAGCAGGCTTGGCACCTCTTGGTGCCAGAAGCCACCTGCACACAGCATGGTGTAGAGGAATAGCCAGAGAGCCCTGAAGCAAATTCCTTCTAGAAACCAGCTGCGGTGGGGCTCATCCACCTCCAGCAAGGAGGAACTATCTTCAGGAGGAAGTGGAAGGTGGAGGCCCCAGTTGCAGAGGGCTTGGGCAGTACCTTATTCTTGTCTGGTCCCCAGGGGCCACAACTGTCTGGTTAATACTGCATTGAATAGAATGAAGTGATTCCAGCCCCAGCTCCACTGGGAAGTTCCTGAGTGATCTTGGAAAGCGACTTCTCTTAGAGTCTGCTGCACAGCAAATCACTCCAAACTTAGTGGCATAAAACAAATGAGCATTTATTATCTTTCACTGTTTGGGAGTTGATGGAGCCCAGCTAGGCAGCTTTTGGTCCTTCTACAATTACAGTTGCACAGTGGGTGGGCTCCAGTTTTCTTGAACTCTGCTCCACTCATATGTCTGGCAGCTGGTCTGGGGAGTCCTAAACAGCAGGGGGCTAGAACATC
Source organism: Neophocaena asiaeorientalis asiaeorientalis (assembly GCF_003031525.2). NCBI lineage: Eukaryota > Metazoa > Chordata > Mammalia > Artiodactyla > Phocoenidae > Neophocaena > Neophocaena asiaeorientalis. The sequence continues at coordinate 1,304,410 of NW_020173727.1, read as the reverse complement.
TGGGGCTCCTCAGGCATTTCTCCCTATCACAGTGTGGTCTCTCCATATGGACTCTTCAGCACGGTGGCTTCAGGGCAGCTGGACTTCTTACACGAAGGCCCAGGCTTCAGGGGTACTTGTCCCAGGAGAGTGGCAAGTGGAAGTCAATGGCTTTTTGTGACCCAGCCTCACAGGTCACACCTCACTGTTTTTGTGGAGGTGTGAAAAGTCATGCCTATGTTCCAGGGGAGGGGATATAGATCCCTCTTCTTGATGGCAAGAGTGTCAAAGAATTTACAGGTTTGCTTTGAAACCTCCATGGAGCCTGTGTTTCTTGACGTGTTGAATGGAAATAATACTACTTCTTGAGCTAGATCTTTTGTGGGGGAAAGGGAGGATAAAGAGGGCTAATACGATGAACTCACGACCAAAGTCATCTAGCTGACCTGGTGTCAAGGGGCCAAAATGCCCAAGTGGAAGCCTCTAGATATCCTGGGAGAAGTGGCTCATTCTTCCCCCAGTGCCTGTCATTTGTTGTATCAAAGGGGAGAATTCTCAGCCAGGAGTGATTTGATCTCGTACAAAAAATACTGTGGCTTCTGGGACTTCTGTCCTGCAGTCTTGGCCAGCTACAGGGTGCCCTGAAATTTATCTCTGCAGGCTCAGCTGCAACAATGTGATGTGTATGTTCCAAAGCCACCTACTTTTCTTGCCCATTTTTCCAGAAAGGCACTAAGCTGGGATGCCTGACACGAACTGCTGATGTCTAGCTTCATGCACCTTCCAGCTACCTTTTCCAACTCAGTCACATAAATATCTTCTGCTTAGGCCTATTTTCCAGGCTGGTGGTTCCCACCAACGGTGGTGCCACAACCCACTGGGGTGTTGCAGCAGGCTGTCAGCGATGGTGCAAGTCTTTTGTTACTAACAATAGAGTTCCCAAGTCCGCCAATGACATATTGAAAACAATATACAAATTAAAGAGAACTCAAGTTAATCCCCATGATATGCCACACTCAGTTACCCTGAACATACTTTCTTGTGAAAGCCTGTAATTGTTGGATAGCCTTTATTTTGAAGGAGGCAATTTTTAGCTCTTAAAGGAAACCACAATTCACGGTGTCTGTCTTTTATGAATGTTCCACCACACAAGACAGCATAGACTCAAGCGTGAGGCAGAGTGGCCCCATCTGGGTTCATACCCCAGCTCCATCTCTAACCAGCTCTGACCTTGAGCAAGTTACCCAGCATCTCTGTGGTTTCTCCCCTTTAAACTGGGGATAATAAAAGTATGCACCTTGTAAGTTATTGTGAGGATTAAATGGTGTGTATAAAAGACACAGAACAGTGCCTGAGATCGGGCCGAGGCTAGTTTTATAGCGGCTACTATTATTTGTTATTATGAGCCTTTTCTTTTCTTTTTTTTTTTGCTATACGCGGGCCTCTCACTGTTGTGGCCTATCCCATTGCGGAGCACAGGCTCTGGACACGCAGGCTCAGTGGTCATGGCTCAGGTTCCAAGAAAAGGGTCAGGTGACACCAAAGATGCTTCCGGCAGAACCCAAAATAATATATCTGTGTAACCTTTTAACAAAGTTTTATTAATAGTACATGGTCTCTTGTTACCTACTTCATTTTCTTGGCAGTATTTTCAAGACCTATTTCCAAGATCCATCTTAAACTACTAAAGAAGAATTATTATAGACATTAATAACTACTCTTCCAAAATATGACTCCAAAAAGAAGGATGAAGGATAAACTTTGTGAAGATGAATCTCTATTGCTTTGTCCATTATTTTTCTATAGGCACAGTTTATTTGCTTCTCCTGCATATGTCCTTCTCAAATGTACAGATTATTAAATATTAATGATAGAGGGATTTGAGAAAATATTTATTTGTCTTAAAAAAGGCAAATTAGAAGCAAAAGAAAGAATCTTAATTTACTGGGAAGTGTGACCTCCAAACACTCAGAACAAATTCATATGGAGTAAATGAGTCTTAAACCACCATCCAGGCCAGGTTTTACAAGGTGTGGTCAGGAGCCTCCTGGCTAGACAGGCAGTCTACCTATGGCTTTGTCCCAACTTCTCTAGGGACAAGGGTCAGTCATCTGCATTTTAAACAAGGTTCCTAGGCATTTTGCTTGACTTGACTTTTTAAAGCATCAGTGCCATCTTTAAAATAAAATTGTGCACAGAATCCCAGTAAATAAACTAGTGAAGGTGGAGCTCCTCCAGTGGGCAAAGTAGTGATGAGGCAGGCTTGGGGTTCAGCAGGTGGCCTGTCCTGGGGGTTCAGGGAAGCTTCCCAGAGGCACTGCACCCAGCTGCTTGAAGGACTCCAAACATCAGTGTTGTCTCTGCCTCTGTGCTTCTACTGAGCTGCCTGTTCCCTAACTTGTTGCCTTCTGCTTCTCCTTCTGCCTTCTCTCCATTCCAAGGGCCATCCTTGTTAAGGTCCTTGGAACTCTTCTTGTCTTACCACACTCTTTCTCCCTCAACCATCCTATTCACTCAATGGCTTCTGAAATACATGCATTTGTCCAAACAGTCACAAAAGAAAAGAAATTTAGAACATGGTAAGGTTATGTTAAGGTGAAATAATTTTTTTTTAACATTTGCACTTGCTGAATTGTAACCCTTTCTTTTTTTTGCGGTACGCGGGCCTCTCACTGCTGTGGCCTCTCCCGCTGCGGAGCACAGGCTCCGGACGCGCAGGCTCAGCGGCCACGGCCCACGGGCCCAGCCGCTCCGCGGCACGTGGGATCCTCCCGGACCGGGGCACGAACCCATGTCTCCTGCATCAGCAGGCGGACTCTCAACCACTGCGCCACCAGGGAAGCCCAACAGTGTTTTTTTTAATTGAAGTATAGTTGATATCCAATATTATATTAGTTTCAGGTGTATAACATAGTGATTCAATATTTTTATAGATTATACTCCATTTGAAATTATTATAAAATATTGGCTGTATTTCCTGTGCTGTATAATACAACCTTGTAGCTTATTTATTTTATACATAATGAATTATAAAAGTTTTTAACTTCCCAATGTTCTCATTTCATTGTGCATCTACTCTGGCTGGAGTGGAATTCAAGCATGCCCAAACATTTCTCTGGTTGTCCAGGACTGTTATCAAGGGCTGATCTTGTATTATGTCATTCTCTATGTTATATCAAGTAACTCGCATCAGGCTTTCCATGCCCGCAGGTAACTTCTTAAAGTCCTGGTTGTGTTTATTTCATGGTGGGAGATGAAGAAAGACAAGCAAACATCTAGTCTCTGTGTGAATCAAGCGTGCTGTGATAAGCTGCCAGAGGAACTGCAGAGAGGGTCATGCAGAATTGCTCACAGGACCATACTATATCCAAGTGTGACAAAACTCTGCACAAAGCAAGACGCACACTTGGGCCAATCACTGGGTTGTTGTGGCATCTGTTCAGGGGAATCTGGAGGCCCAGCTTAACCCCCTCTGTCTTTCACACTTTGAACGGTGTCAGGAAAAGCACTGGCCTCAAAGCATCACTAACACCATTGCACCCATCACCAGTGACCCCCATCCTGAGTCAGAAACTCCTCAAATTTTGGGCTGTGTGCTCAGACACTGCCACTTCTTGCTCCTTTGTCCACTAACCCAACAAATAGGCCATTTGGGGTAGGTCAGAAAGGATTGGGATAAGCTCTTTTTCTTTGTGCCCCTCTTCTCTCATTAACTCAGGGCCAATGGCAACTGGATCTTGATTCCTCCTGAGGCTGCACAGAATCCATACCACATAGCCTCCCAAAGCTTCCAGCAACCAGGGACGGTTTGCACTGCCCCTCAAGCAAGGTGCCAGGGCTAGCACACTATCTCACTGCACTTTGCACTTCAGTTCTTGTAAGAGAAACCTTGATTCCAGACACAGTGTTCATTGTCTGGATGCAAAATCAGGTGCTGGAACCCATGTCAGTTTTCTCTGAAGAGCTAAAGATTCCTTACCTGTTACTTCTCCCTAACCTGTAGCCTGGGACAAAATGGACACTGTAGCAACATGCAGCTACACGGCAAGCAAAAGTAAGATGTTCCTTCACTCCAGCATTGCTGAACATTGTGGGCTTCGGGTCATCTTGAGATAGCAATGAATTGTCTCCAGCTATTTTCTTAATGTCAGTTTCTGAAAATAAACCAGGATTAGTGGCACGAGCTGAGTTAAATTAATAGCTGCTTGGGAAGTAAAATAACTAAATCTCTTAGTTTTTAAATATATCTGCAAAATTAATCCAAAATAATTATAGTTTAGAAATGTATAGTGAATACCTTTGAAGGCTAGACTTACATCCAGTTTATAGTCCTTACATTTCAAATGGTGAATCTCTGCTTATAACTAATAAATGAGATCAAGTACACCTAATCATAAATATCTTCCAAAGAGTTAGTTTAACATTTTAGCTGGTCTCATATTTGTCCTGTCATGCTCTCACTATCCTCTTATAGGCCTTCTATACTCCATTGTCCTGGTTATAGGAGCAGACTCTCAGGCCCTGGGCTTTGTCCCCTGTCAATCTTCCGGCTATCATCTCAGCCATCCCCACCACCCTCATGCCACAAGTTTACATCCTCAGAGCATGTCTACTTGCTATTTTTTCATATCCTATTTAGAACCCGTCAATCTTTTGATCACTAGAGTTCACTGTTTTCAAATAGAAAAGTTTGTCCTTCCATAAGGCTCTAAATCTCAATTCATTTAATCTAACTAACTTTGTTTTCTGCCGTTTAATTAATTCATTTAATCATACATTCAGTCATTTACCTACAAAGAGAATGGGCACCTGTAGAGTGTCAGGCCTTGAGACCCCACAGGGTGTTGGCAGAGGGGACTGTGGTATGCTACCCAGATTTCCCCTTCAGGTTTGAAGCCAGGGGTGTAGGTGGCTGAGGGCTCACCACTGAATCCCTTTGGGGACTAGCTTTCAGTTGTACACATTCTGTGGAGCTGCCTGCCCAGGTTTCACTCACTCCTTGCAAGCAGCCACCACCAATAACCAGCTGGTGTGGTGTCAAAGACTTGGGATCCTTGCCACAATTTAGGATGATTGGGAAGGGCCATCCTAACTCCAGGTCTCCCTATTGGATTGGCTGAAGCTTCTGCTACAATTGCATTGCAGTTCAATTTCTCTTTGCCCAATTCCACTTCCTTCACTCCCTTACAGGCTTTGTTCTTGAAAGTGCCCCCTCCCAAAACCACTTGCATGCAAATTTTCATTTTAGAGTCTTCTCGGGGAACCTGACCTAATACAGAGCTCTCCCTCAAGAAAATTACAGTCTAACAGAGAAGTCAGACAAATAAACAGGCAAATCAACAGTGTGGTAAGTGATATGACAGGAGATAGTCTAGGTTACTTGATGTATGGTTCAGGGTGAGGGGGGAGGAAAGTTCCTGCAGGAGCTGATTTCTAAGTGAGGTGTTAAGGATAAGCCAGTTATCCAGGAGAACTGCCAGGGGCTGGGCAGGACAGAGGTATGACAGTTTAAGAGAATGGCATGTGTAGAGGTCCAGGGGGAATGGAGGACACAGAGTGTTGGGGAATGGTGAGAGATAAGGCTGGAGAAGAAAAAAGTACGGAGAGGGTATGACATAGCACAATTCATGAAGGCCTAGTGAGTCATGTTTAGGAATTTGGAAGTGCTGAATGATTTTTTAAGAAGTGACATCAGATTTGCATATTAGAAATGGTTCTCTGGAATAACGATGGGAAGCAAGAGAAGATGCAAAACCAAATAGGAGATGGTGCTGAAACTCATGGGAAATTGATGGTGGACCATGGCAGTGAGGATGGAAAGAAAGGAATTTGAGAGACAATTATGGGATAGAATCAGTAGGATTCTGTGATTGATTGGATGTTGGAAGTAAGAGAGAAAACACAAATATGACTCCCTGGATACGGGAACAGGGAAAATCGTGGTGTCATTCACTGAGATTAGGAGACTGGAAATGACACAGATTTGGATTTGGGGGTTCGAAGTGCCAAAAAGACATCCCAGTGTGAGCATCGAATGGGCAGTTGGAGATATGGATTTGAGGCTCAGTGAGGAAATCTGGGCTGGGGACACATGTTTGGAAATCTCCAGCAAAAAGGCAGTAATGAGATTGCCCAGGGAATGTGCATGGAGTCAAAGGAGGAAAGGCTGTTTTAAACCCTAGAAGACATCAATATTTAGTGAACAAGAGGGACCTTCAAGGGAGACTGAAAAAGAACAAAGAGACACAAAACCCAAGAACATGTGTGTCAGAGAAACCAAAGGAAGGGAGTGGTCAGATGCCAAGATAAAGACTCGTGTGTCCTGTGAATTTAGCAACGTGGAGGTCATTAGTGATCTCAATGAGAGCAGTTTTGTGGTATGTTAGATACAATGCCAGACATCCATGAGCTTGACTGACTGGGAAATGAGGAAGCAGAGATGACAGGTATAAGGAACTCTACCAGGAATATCTATGAATGAAGCAAGGAGAGGGAGAGGGCAGTTGTTTTGGGGAGATGTTAGTTTGGGAGAGAGTTCTAATTAAGACGGGAGTCACTTGGGCAAGACTGAGGCTGTTGGAAGGCAACCCAAACAGTAGAGAGATGACCCAGCAGTTAGTTGGTTGTGAGGCACCAAGATGGTGGGATGGAGTAAACCAACCCTTGGAGAAGAGGTTGGTTGCATATGGAAGAGGGGCTCCTTCTTGTGATGTGAAGGAAGGAGGGTCTTGGGTAAATTTGTGGGTATATGGGAGGACAGGGAGGCAAGTCCTGATAGTGTCCAGTTTCTCCGTGGAGTAGGGGGAAAGCCCTCGTCTGCTGGGAGTATGGGAGTTGGTGAGACAGGTGTGGCAGGTTTGCAAGACTAGCTGTCATGGCCAGCTCAGGCTGCTCTAACAGAATACCGTAGACTAGGCGGCCTATAAAAAACAGACGTTTATTTCTCACAGTTCTGGAGGCTGGGAAGTCCAGGATCAAGGTGCTGGGAAATTCAATGTCTGGCGAGGGCCTCATTCCCCATTCAGAGATGGCCCTCTTTTTGCTGTGTCCTCACATGGTGGAAGCAGGAGAAGGAGTTCTAAGTCTCTTTCATGGGCACTAATCCCATTCCTCAGGGTTCTGCCTTCATGTTCTAATCACATCCCAAAGGCCTCATCTTCAAACACCATCACACTGGGGATTTGGTTTTGACACATGAATCTGGGGAGGAGGGAATTCAGTCCACAGCATTAGCGAACATTTGCTGCATCTGCTCTGGAGAATGGGACCAGGGGAATGAAGGAAGATTTCAGGGCAGCACTCAGGTCCAGTTGCCAATGGAATCTAAGAATGCATATGAGTTCCTGCCTTCCAAGCCATGGGATTTCTTCAGAACTCTTCAGTAGCATGGCCATATACCCAAAGTTGGACAGTGGGATTTTGCCAGATCAGTGAGATGGAAGGACCATGCAGGGAATGCGGGGGGAGATCCTGACAGAGAGAGTCGCAGTGATGGGCTGGGCCCTGGCACTTGAGATGGAATAACAAGGAGACTTAGAGGCATTGGAGGTGGGTTGCTTGGATTTTAAATGCAGGAGCAAAGCCAGATTGAGGTGATGACAAGAAGCAGGATGGGGCCATTGGAGTGGGGCAATGACATGGAGTCGGAATGCAGGTCACCCGAGATGAGGATTTCAGGGAGCAGAGAGGTTCAGTGTTAGGTGCTTAAGTCATTTGCAGCAATAGTAGGAAGTGAGAGGATGGGGGGCCAGGGCTACAGTAAACGGTGGGGGGAGTGTTACCCGGTAATCTGTAGAGGACAGCAACGATTGAAGGGTAGAGATGACAAGGGCTTCAGAGGAGCTTTCCAGAGGCAGAAAGGAGCTCCAGGGAAAGAAGGGGGTGGAGATATGAGGGAATGAACCTGTTACAGGAGAGAGGGCCTCTGAAAAGAGCCAAGAGGTACAGACCACTGAGATGAGCTGAGTGTATTAGGGATGGATTGTTGGCCTCAGGGAGCACAAGGTAAGGTCGGGTGGAGGAAACAGCTTAGTGGGGAGAGGATAAATTGTGTGATACATCCAGGTGCTGACCCTGGAGAATGGGCTCGGAGGACTGACCATTCAATGTCCAGATGAATCAGTCTCCCACCTTATCTGCATCTGGCAGCAGGTGAGGGCGAGGCTCAGGCTACGAGTCAGCAAAGGCCCACTGGATGCGAGCAAGTCCCTGTTCACATTAGAGGCTAACAGTGGGATTCATTGGCTCCCAGTGTTCCTAAGGCCACGTGTGTTTGTGTGTGTATGTGTGTGTGTGTGTGTGTGTGTGTGTTGCAGAGGTGCTCAGCCTCATTTGGCGAGGAGTCTGCTCAGGTGTAGATAGATTTGGGGGCTCTGAGACCCAGGATCCATGTCTGGGCACTCTAAGCATTTCATGCTCCAATCTCTTTAATCCTTTTATTTATTCCTCAAACTTATATTAGTTGTTTCTTCCCTTCCTCATTCCAAAAAGGATTTAAGATGTTCCTGTTAGCACTTACTATGGGTCAAGCACACAACGGTTTTGGATATATGTTGTTCCCTCTCTATAACGTGTTTTCCAAGTTTCCTTCTGTTCAAAGATCTATCGTTCCAACAAGGCCTAGACAAGTTTCATCTCCTCCCTGAAAACTCCTCAGTCGTATCAGATGCGGTCTTTTCTCTTTGGAACTCTTTCAGTACTTGTGCTCTGAATTACATATTTCCCTACACATTCATATTTTCTCCTAGCTTACCCTACCTCTCCATTGAAACTGTAAGACCTTTGGGGATAAGGACTTTATGTGAATTTTTAATGTCTCTGAAATCCACTAAGACACCAAGGACATAGTAAGCCCTCAGTAACAGGAACTGCATTTTAGGGAGACAAGCCCCTCTGTAATGGAGTGTTTCTTGACAGTGCACTAGAACTAGGACTAATAATGAACTTTCTGAGTTTCTCAGGAACAGTCATTGGAGCATGAACAGCTTAAATTACAAGGTCAGCTACCAGAAAGACAGAAGACAAAATTTGAAAAGCAATAAAGTGGCACTTTACATTTGTTCTCACCAGAGACTAAAGAAATACATTCATTGTAACAGTGACAAGCTAATGTTGGGGCTTTGTGGAAAGTTGAATGTTATACAGATATACTTTGTTGCACCCATTTTAGGTTTCTGTGAAGTGTGCCTGGATTATGCAGGTTCCTCTCTTGATATGAGCAACTGCTGAGGGACACAACTGTCAGAATCTAGAACTTGACCCCCAGACACTTCTGCAATAAACACATCAAGTGACCTAGTTCAAGGAAATGAGAAACAGATGCCACAGTCAAGATCCTCCTTCTGCTGTCACTATTGTGGGTAGGAGAGCGAGTGGGAGGAAAAGGCGGAAATTTGGAAGTTTTAATTAGGGCCTTGAAAATGCAAATGTAAAGAAATAAGGAAATTGGTTCCCGGCAGTCTTCCCTTGACCAAATTTTGCTTTTCATTGTCCATTTAACAATGTTTCCCTGGTCCCTATACTTTAATATCGCTAGGCTTTATTTTGGGGCATTTACTTGTCTTTATTATTTTATGCACATTTCCTCCTTTTAATTTCCTATTTCTCCATCCCCAAAGCTTTTACAAAATTAGTTTTTTAATTAAAAATTTTTATTTCAAATGCCCAAGATGTAGCTTTTAGTGAGAAAAGGACTGGGCTTGTATCCCCAGTGACCAGACCAGGGATTTTTCATGAGTGGTTGCTCTGTAGGGTTTCTATCCTTGGAATTTGTCTGCTTTGATCCAGTATTTCTATAGTGTCACATAAGGAAGTACCTTTCTGGTACATCTGGAACTCCTGAAAAAAGGCATTAAAGGTGGCCAGTAACTGTAATACTTTAATCTGTATTCATTATAATCTTGAATTACTTCTTAGGATCATCTACACACATTTTTTTTTTTAAAGCAGCTTTCAGTCCCCCCCCACCCCCTTTCTCTCTCTCTCTCTTTAGCGTCTGTCCACCACTATGTGGCAGCCCTTAGCCTAAAGATATGAATATGAATAAACTGCATTCTCTGCTCTTTTGGTCTCAGAGTTATAAAGACAAAGTGAAATCTGGCACATAACTTTCATGACTATTCCATTTTTTGCTCTACCACTCTCCCTGTGTGAAACATCCTCCTTTCTTGGGGGGAGGGGAGAGAGAAGTAAGAGCAGTTGCCTACTATTTTATCCAAGCTTAATGACCCATGAAATGGTCATCCTTTGTAAAGCATGTGTGGGAAGCAGGAAACTTCAAGGGGAGGAGCAACTTCTCAGACAGCTGAGAAACTTGAAGCCCAGAGCGTGTGGGTCTGGTCTAAACATCACACAGCTGTCCTTGCTCCTCAGCACTCTGTTCCTCTGCATCTTCACATCCATTCTAGACTGTCAGCTTCAGGCTTCGGGAGGACAGAAGACTTGCCACCCTCCGTATACAGCATCCACTGCTTTGAACATTTATCGAGCAATTACTTTGATGGAAGTAATTGTTAGATACCTTACATACACTGTCTTACTTAATTTTTACTAATCTGTAGGGTAGATGTTTTTATTACTCTTATCTTAGGGATGAGGAGACCGAGACTCAAAAAGGTCTGGTAGGGCTTCCCTGGTGGCGCAGTGGTTGAGAGTTCGCCTGCCGATGCAGGGGACATGGGTTCGTGCCCCGGTCCGGGAAGATCCCACATGCCGCGGAGCTGCTGGGCCCGTGAGCCATGGCCGCTGAGCCTGCACGTCCGGAGCCTGTGCTCCGCAACGGGAGAGGCCACAACAGTGAGAGGCCCGCATACCACAAAAAAAAAAAAAAAAAGGTCTAGTAACTTGGCCAAGGTCATAGGGTTGGTACACGTCAGAGCAAAGACTGGAATATGGGCCTATTGTCACCATGTGTTTTGACCGATATGCTAGACTGCCCCCACTTGGTCGCCAAGAAGAGAAGGGACTCCTCAGCACTGGTGGAACTGATCAAAACCCACTGGGTATGGCTTAAACAATAGGTGTTCCTCTTTCAATACAGTTCAACAAATTTTCACAGTCAAGCTCTGGGTTAGGCTCTGTGGGACAATATGAAGTTGAGTAGGAAAGCTTCTTTGTTTTCTAGAAATTCGAGACCATGGGAGGAGGGCTAGAACTAAGTAACTTTCAAGTGAACTACAGAACACAGCATATTTAATCTTCATCTGATTATGTTATCTCCTGCATTCATTCACTCAATCACTCATTTATTTTTTCAACAAGTGTTTTCTCTGGCAAAATGGTACCAGTTGAATCCAAGAGGGAAACACACTGGATCCATCTGACACATAATTTCAGAATACAAGCATTCTGTAATATCACTTCAATAATTTTTTAAAAAGTGTCTAAAAATAGTTGTTCCCTGTTCTGATGAAAGACAGGTGAAAATTCAAATTCACAAAATATATAGAGTATGAGGGATTATTAATTAGCATGGCAAATTTTTTCCCTTTACAAAATAATTAATTGCCCTTAAAAAGGCATAACAGTGAATGGATGCCGATATTAATTAACTTCCTTAAATAACGAAATCGCTGGACAAAGAAACTTAAGGGCAAGGATCCACAGCCACGTGAAGCACCTGGAATTACAATGGAGATAATCAGAACGATGTGGCTTGATTTACAAAATTGGGAATTAAGGACAACTTCTTGGAACAAGCCCACTGGACACCGCAAGTAAAGGAACTTAGTTATTACTGGGATCTGCCTGGTTTTCCTAATCTTCCTGGGCTTCCTTCAGTCATGCCTTCTGCTTGCTACGTGTAAGAAAATGCGTTTTCGACTAAGGTTTTGTATTTTAACAGCAAATAAAGTTTTTCTGCTTTCTTTCAAGCCACAAGGTTACAGCATTTAAAAGTAACAGAACATACGATAATTTTTTCTTCTCGGTCCACTCAATTTTATCACCCTCAGCCTGGGCTCCTACCCTGGGTTTCAGTTTTAATGTCAGGCACACACTTGTGTCTCGACCCTTAACAGCTCCCCTTGAGATACTCTGCTGCCATTTAAAATCGGGTTGCCCCGCTCGTCGTATCAGCGAATGCGGGAGCTGCACTCGGCAGCGCTCTAAACTGCAAGGCCACACATTGTGGAGTAATGTGACCCAGTGGCTCTACTTTGTTCTGCTCTTCTTCCAGCGGCAGGGCCACCGAGGCTCCAGAGCGCACGCACAGCGCCCCCGCGTGGTCATTCCCGAGCGTCCCCTCCCCGGTCCGGCCGTCCCCGCGACGAGCTGCTTGGGCCACGCGGGCTTTCTCGGGGTCCATTTGCAGCCTTAATCGGGTCCGAAACTTCTACCAGCGGCCCCCTTCCCGAGAGGGCCCTTTATTCTTCCCGGCCGCTCCCAAAGGGAGGGACAGCCGCTCCCGTGAGGCGATCCGTGCCCTCGCCCTGGCTGAGTCCTGCACAGGTCCTACGTAGGGCCGGGGTCGCCGGGCTGCCCCAGGTCAGCCCCCGCCCTCGCCAGAAGTCCGCGCGTGCGCGCTGGCTGTCCGGGAGC